>NW_024465181.1:0-29404 GCF_017591425.1 Ochotona curzoniae | reverse complement strand
GGGTCCGTGTGATGGGTGTGGAAGACAGGAAGGTGTGAAGAGTATAGTTCCTTTGCAGGCAGGGTCGCAAGGAACTTCCTGCTGTGTGGCAAGGCCCGGTGGATGTCTCTACAACACCTGAATGCAGCTCTGCCTCCCTTTGCATGGACACCGGACAACCCCGCTGAGTATTCTGTAATCTATTTAGGCATTGTCTGCCTCTGCGGAGTTACTGTTAAACGTCAGTAGGAACTTAGAAGCTAATGTTGCTAGTGGCTAGTTTTCAGCCAAAGAGCTATTATCACTGTTAGGGCTGCGTCCTGTGGCAATATGTTAATCAAGAGTGTTAACTCCCCCTTTTGATCCTATGCTAATCTTTTAGGTCCCTTCCTTCCTTGACTGTCTCAAGACCTAGCTGTAAAGTAATTGTGGTAGGAATGTGCTACTGACTGATATGCATCATCTATTGAAAACCTTTTCCTAGCCAGGCACCAGTTGGTTAACATTCTAGCCTTAGGTGAAACAAATGGCAGAGTTATCTTTGGAAACACCCACTTGACCATGACGTAAAAAGTCTGAGCCAGAGTTTGACTGATTTTGTATAAATAAAGCGGACAGCTTTTGTGCGTGGTCCATTATGGTGATGAAGAGTTACTAGTGGTCTCTTTCTTTCTCTCTTTCTTTGCGCCTCATCCACGCACCCTTCGCGAGTTCCGAACTCAGCTGGAGCTGGACTCCGGCAAGTGGCGCCTGAACAGGGACTCGACGAAGGTAGGTCTTTTCTTTCTCTTTGCGGCGTGGATAGGACTTCACCCAGGGTGCTGCAGGCCCCCTGACAGAAGGTCAGGTTAGGAGGGGTGAATAGTCAGAACTTATATTGAGAAGTTGTGTACCCTCTGTGCTGTAAAAATGGGCCAGAGCGATTCTAGTGAAAGAAGTTTATATGCTGATATTATTAAACATACCTTACAAAGGAAGGGCATTAAAGTTAGCAAGAAGCAATTATTAGAATTTTTACAATTTGTACAAAAAGTTAGCCCATGGTTTATTGAGCAGGGCACTTTAGAATTAAACACATGGGACCAGGTAGGGAATGATATGAAAAGGTGGTATCGGAGTAATGGACGAGTGGGCATGCCATCCTCTGCATATGCCATTTGGAATGTCTTACGGCAGGCACTAGATGTGGGACCTGAGCCTTATCCCGCGCCTTCAGCTCAGCAGGGAGAACATACTCCCCTTCTTGATCCTCAGAAGAAAAGCTTAGGCCTTAGCTATAGCTCAATGGAAAGTGTCTGTCCTGAAGATAAAGTAAAATATTGTAAAACTGATCATGGAAGTTTAACAGATGAGGAAGAAGATTTTTTAAAACCAGAAATATTTAAATCAGGAGTTAGAGATTGTGAAAAGGGGCAAATGGCTGAGTTACATGATAATAGGTCTCCTGCTGTTGCTGATAAGCCTTCAAGGTATTCTGCTAAGCCTTGTGAGCCCCTTCCACCTAGACCAGATCCAGCAAAGATTGGCTTTAATGGGGCAATGCAGCAGGCACATAAGGAAGGTGATTTTTTCTGTTTTCCTGTTGTTTATGAATGCGATGATCCTGAATGGGAACCGTTGCCTCATAAGCTTATTAAAGAACTAAAGCATGCTGTCTCTGACTACGGGCCAAACTCCCCGTACACTATGACAATAGTGAAGAGCCTAGCAGCAAAGTGGATGACTCCTTATGATTGGTTTCAGGTTGCTAAGGCTTGCCTCACTGGCGGAAACTTCCTTTTGTGGAAAATGGAATATGAGGAATTAGCTAAAGCAGAAGTAAAGTCTCAGAGATCTGTGAGGCATGGCAAATTTTCTTTTACCTTAGACATGCTTTTAGGACAGGGCACTCATCTTGGCGTTTCAGAACAACTCACTCTGCCTAAGGAGACATTACAGCTTATCTCCTCCCTGGCAATAGGAGCGTGGAAGCGCCTGCCATCTCCAGATCAAAAGTCTCCAGGTTTTGTAAATGTTAAGCAGAAGCCTGAGGAGCCTTTTGAGGATTTTGTAACTAGACTCACCGAGGCAGTGAGCCGGACAGTAATTAACAATACAGCTACAGATCTCATAGTTAAACAGCTAGCTTTTGAGAATGCTACTCCAACTTGCCAAACCTTAATTCAGCCAGTGAGAAGGACAGGAGATTTGTCAGACTATGTTCGAGCTTGTGCTGAAGTAACTCCAGCTTACATGCAAGCGTTAACTATCGCTGCAGCTCTTCAGGGTCAAACTGCTACTCAGATTTTAAAGAACATAAGAGGCAATCAAAGAAATAGAAAAAGAAATAATTGCTATTCTTGTGGTGGAGTAGGGCATTTCAGCCACAGCTGTCCTGCCAGAAACTCATCCCAAAATTTCAAACAGGAAAAAACTTATAGGGACACTCCTAAGTCCAATTTAAATATTCCTCGCACTGTCTGTCCACGGTGTGAGAAGGGATTTCATTGGCAAAAGGCTTGTCAGTCTAAATTCCACAAGAATGGGACAGTTCTATTGCCTCGCAGTCGATCTAAATTGAGTAAACAGTCTGTACAGGATGAGATGCAGGGAAAGGAGAGATGGGCCCTGTCCTGGGCCCCCCAAGTAATGAGGACATGTATGGATATTGTCTCTGAAAGGTACAAAACTAAAATGATGAGTGCTGCATTAAGCAATGGTTTAAAGCAAAATAGATCTAAATGTCATAATTGTGGCAAATTGGGACATATGTGGAAAGATTGTAGGAAACGAAATACCCGAAAATTTGGTGAACAGATTATGGGTTATCTAAAAGCCTGTAGTAACATGGGGACTTTCAAACACCCTACTCACCTTGCAAGGTTTAAAACCACTGCTATTCAGAAGCAAATGAATGCTAAGTGTTCTAACTGTGGGAAACCCAGCCACCTTCCAAAACAATGCCAAGCAACACCTTTAGCTCAAAAATGTGGCACTAATACTGTTAAGGATCAATGCCCTAAGATAAATTCTGAATGTCACAGAGGTGTACATTGGGCAAAAGTATGTAAATGTAAATCTAAAATTGATCATGATGGCCAGCAGCTGTGGTCAGGAAACTCCTGGCGGGGCCAGTCTCGGGCCCTAAACAATCAGAGGTTTAAAAGACAGCAATATTTTACCCACGCTGTGCCTATAGAAGAGTAACAGACTTAAAACCTGATATTGATTATGGAAATGCTAATTAAAAGTTGGTATCTTCCTTGGCAATTAATTATACTACCGACTGTTCATACCCCAACTGGATGTTTGTGACAACAAGGGTCTTTAGAGTGGCTGCATCTCCTTTCCATGTATAAAAAGGTTATTACTCCTTATTGTGCTTTGGTCCCCACCTTAATTATTAAGAGATATAGGAATAGGAGCCTTTTGCAAAGATGTAAATTAAATAATTATTCCTTATAGCTCTTAACAGCTTAGTTATCTAATATCTGAGGATGAGACATGACAAATAGCACTCTTAACCCTTGTGGGTACAATTTCATACCATTTAACTAAGAATCTCCTTGTTAAAAGTCATCCGGTAATATTTCAAAAGATTTGCTTCTTTAGTCTTTACAGATGGGTCACCTAACAAAATAGTTTCTCTAATCATAGATTTTGAAAATATCCTTACTGACCAATGGAAAGAACCCAATTTCCTCTTAAAATTTGGAGGAGGGAATGCTTTTATTTTTCCACAGGTCACGGACTTGCTGATGTGGATTCCAGATCGACTGATTAGGCATCCTTGCCCAATTTACATTTTGCAGCGGCAAGCATCCTCTACTGAAGTTCCTCCTCCTGCCCAGCAACTTCAGGGTTAAACTCTCTTCTCTCCAGCAGGTACAATCACTCCCTGACCTCCTCCCCCTCCTCTCTGTTAGGATACTCAGCCCACAGATGCAGTTTCTCCAGGACCTTTTACTTTTTTTCCTTTGTCAAGCCTACCACCTCCAACCTTTTTTAGCCAAAAGCAGCAGGGTAGGAGATAAACTAACCTGGGTCCACAGAAAAATATCTAACATCTTGTACTTTATAAATAATGTTTTCTCATAATTAACATCTCTTTTTTAACTCTATTGAATCTTTATATTGAATTTTTGAATTTTATGAATATAACTCTTAAGGTATTGTTTAAGACATTCCTTTAAAAGTGTAACATTTACACCAAACATAAATTGGAATCAAAGTAACATCTAATCCACTGTTAAATTTTTTCCAGGTATGGGATGCACCCATGCTTTTATCTGCTAGTCTTTATATTTAGATATATCGACTTAAAAATACTGTTTGCAGCGTTTTCTAAAATGTTCATTGCTTCATGGAATTAAAGTCTGATCCTCTGTTATTACAACAAAGTTTTGAAAGCACATATTATAACATCTCCTCTTAATTGTTTCTATCTAATTAATGATTACATCCTTCTAGTTAGCTCCAGTGAACTCCAGACCTGACTTTGTTGAAGTGTCTCAGCATATAAGATTCTATGTTGAAGTGATCTTTGTGTTTTCTGCCTTTCAGTATGTTCACATTGCTTCAGATTGATAAAAGTTATGTACTTATTTTATAGGTATTTAAAGTGATCACTTAATGCCAATAATTACATCTCATCTATATTGTGTTATATAACGAGATTCCATTTCAACTAGATGTTATAAATCTTGACATCCTTTATGCATTTTAAAAATTTGAAAGTTTTACTTAGTAGATACAACTGAGTAGGCATTTAGATTGTATTAAAGATACTGTCAGATGCCAAGTGGGGTAAAATTTTGTCATCAATATATACTACAAAAAAATTTTTTTATTTACAGAAGTCTAATTCAAATTTTTGTATTTCCAACAGTACCAGGACAGGTAATACTTAACAACAAAAAGCCAGATAAGGATAAATGTTTACAGTTTTGCAAATATGTCTAGGCTGTTGACTACATATCTCTTGGGTTAATTTATATTGCTAAGATAACTAAAATCAGGGTCTTCGATAATGACCAATTTTTTTCCTCTCAGGTTTCAATTCAGACTGAGTTATCATTGTTCACTTTTCGCTTACTAATTTTTTAATAGGTACTGCTATCACCAAGCTTGGTTTATAAAGTCACCTCAGTAAATCCTAAATGTATCTGACATGATCTGTCGTGCATTTTGTAACATTTTGGAGGCCTCAGTCAGAGGGTAGTAGCCATCCTGTGTTCTGGAGCCTGGCTTGGTCATCTGGGGAGGCCACCGTGATGCTTGACACGGCCCCACTGCCAGTCCTGGCTTCCTGGCTCACAGGATTTGCACTGACCTCTGCCTATATACAATTACATCATCATCCAAATTTGCTTGTTTTGAGTACTCATCCTCATCTGGGACTCAAGAGGGCTGGATACAACACAACTTCTTGAGTCAGGGTCCATATGAGACCCTCATTAGCTATTTAAAATTGAATGAGTGTGGTGGCCACTTATGTCTGTCTTACTGTATGTCTTTCTGTCAGAATTGTTTGAAATTTTACTCTTACAGTCCTCTATAGTATAAAAAAAAAAAGGAGTGAATGTGTGTTTTACTGTTTAGTCTCAATGTTCCTTGAGATCAGATGAGAAACCATCTGAATAACCATGCAAACTTATTTTACTACAAACAACAGGTTATTCTAACCAATTTATAATTTCAAAATGTCTAAGATCTTAGATCATTACTGAAACTACTTTATTGCTTTTTCCTAAATTAAGGTTGCTTTTGGCTCACATAATTTAAGCCTCAGACTGTCATTGAAAATGTTTTAAGTCACCCATATGCTTTTGCTCAAGTTCACTTAATAACCAGGTTACTCATGGTATATTCTCACTGCCTTTTCAATGTACTATTTAAACCAGTATCTTTATTTTAAATTTATTATTTAATAGTTTTCACCTGATATTGTTATTAAGCGTGCTTAGCCTTCTCTTCACTTCTCTTCCACTTCCTCTCTGAAACTCCAAAATGCCTCTCAGAATATACAGGTAGACCTCCAGAATTTATATAGGTATGGCTAACTTATAAACCTGACATCCCAAAGACTGCCTTTACAGCCCAATTTCCTAGAGGCCCAGAGGAAGAGTAGCGACCTAGGTACCAGGAGGAACCCTGGTGCCATCTCTCCTTCTTGCTTCCCTCTGGCCAAAACAACAGAAAGAGTTCCACTAGCCTCAGTGCTACCCTTGCTGAGGTCAATGGACACTTCCACCTGGAACTGTTTTAAAGGCCAAGTATGCGCAGAAGATCAACACCTGCCACGAGGACACGTCACATGTACATCTGCTGACCACCCTCAGCCACCGAAGACATCCCTGCACAGGACTCAAGCTACTTCCAAAAGGACTGCTGATAAGTAACATTCCTCCCTTACAAGATGGAGCCTTAAGCTCCCTCTCACTTTTCTGAGATGGCTCTGTATACACTGTAACTTGTACAAAGTGTGTTGTCACTAATTGTCTTAATTCTAACCTTATACCTGGTACTTTTGGTGTCTTGAGAAGGTCCTTATATGTAATGTTAACTGTAAATTTGACTGAACCATGGTATGATGCTGATCTTTATGCTTTGGAATTGTTTTCAACAACTTTGTCCATGCTTTGTGGTTTATATTTGGGCCTGACTGCATTTGTTACCCTTACTGGACCTCTTACAGCTGGTGCAATAAGTTCATAGGAAAGTGTTGGTAGATTTAGAGGTCAAGATTGGTGCATTAGAAGAAGCAGATATTTATATTGGCAATGAAACTTAACATCTAAAAACCAGGTTTGGTACTACTTGCCATAGTATTTACAAATGGATTTCTGTCACTTCTCTTCCTTATAATGACTCGCATGTCCCTTGAAGTAATGTTAAGGCTCATCTCCAAGGTATATGGAATGACACATCCACCAGCCTTAGCATTCAGGAATTACATGCCCGGATCTCTGCCATTTCTCACTCTCACCTTCAGGCTCTCTCTGCAGGAGGCGTTACTAACCATTTCTTGCAATCTCTTTCATCTTTTATTTCCGATAAGACCTCCTACTCATTTTTTATAAATTTGGGGATCACACTAATTATTCTCCTTTTTGTATTGTTTTTTGGCCCAGTCATCTTCCAACGTTTGAGCTCCACAATTCAAGCCACTCGCAGAGAACTCCGCACCCTCCAACTTAATAATAAGAGAGGGGGAGATGCTGGGGTCCGTGTGATGGGTGTGGAAGACAGGAAGGTGTGAAGAGTATAGTTCCTTTGCAGGCAGGGTCGCAAGGAACTTCCTGCTGTGTGGCAAGGCCCGGTGGATGTCTCTACAACACCTGAATGCAGCTCTGCCTCCCTTTGCATGGACACCGGACAACCCCGCTGAGTATTCTGTAATCTATTTAGGCATTGTCTGCCTCTGCGGAGTTACTGTTAAACGTCAGTAGGAACTTAGAAGCTAATGTTGCTAGTGGCTAGTTTTCAGCCAAAGAGCTATTATCACTGTTAGGGCTGCGTCCTGTGGCAATATGTTAATCAAGAGTGTTAACTCCCCCTTTTGATCCTATGCTAATCTTTTAGGTCCCTTCCTTCCTTGACTGTCTCAAGACCTAGCTGTAAAGTAATTGTGGTAGGAATGTGCTACTGACTGATATGCATCATCTATTGAAAACCTTTTCCTAGCCAGGCACCAGTTGGTTAACATTCTAGCCTTAGGTGAAACAAATGGCAGAGTTATCTTTGGAAACACCCACTTGACCATGACGTAAAAAGTCTGAGCCAGAGTTTGACTGATTTTGTATAAATAAAGCGGACAGCTTTTGTGCGTGGTCCATTATGGTGATGAAGAGTTACTAGTGGTCTCTTTCTTTCTCTCTTTCTTTGCGCCTCATCCACGCACCCTTCGCGAGTTCCGAACTCAGCTGGAGCTGGACTCCGGCACACCGCGACCGCGCAGACCATGGTCGCAAGGAACTTCCTGCTGTGTGGCAAGGCCCGGTGGATGTCTCTACAACACCTGAATGCAGCTCTGCCTCCCTTTGCATGGACACCGGACAACCCCGCTGAGTATTCTGTAATCTATTTAGGCATTGTCTGCCTCTGCGGAGTTACTGTTAAACGTCAGTAGGAACTTAGAAGCTAATGTTGCTAGTGGCTAGTTTTCAGCCAAAGAGCTATTATCACTGTTAGGGCTGCGTCCTGTGGCAATATGTTAATCAAGAGTGTTAACTCCCCCTTTTGATCCTATGCTAATCTTTTAGGTCCCTTCCTTCCTTGACTGTCTCAAGACCTAGCTGTAAAGTAATTGTGGTAGGAATGTGCTACTGACTGATATGCATCATCTATTGAAAACCTTTTCCTAGCCAGGCACCAGTTGGTTAACATTCTAGCCTTAGGTGAAACAAATGGCAGAGTTATCTTTGGAAACACCCACTTGACCATGACGTAAAAAGTCTGAGCCAGAGTTTGACTGATTTTGTATAAATAAAGCGGACAGCTTTTGTGCGTGGTCCATTATGGTGATGAAGAGTTACTAGTGGTCTCTTTCTTTCTCTCTTTCTTTGCGCCTCATCCACGCACCCTTCGCGAGTTCCGAACTCAGCTGGAGCTGGACTCCGGCAAGTGGCGCCTGAACAGGGACTCGACGAAGGTAGGTCTTTTCTTTCTCTTTGCGGCGTGGATAGGACTTCACCCAGGGTGCTGCAGGCCCCCTGACAGAAGGTCAGGTTAGGAGGGGTGAATAGTCAGAACTTATATTGAGAAGTTGTGTACCCTCTGTGCTGTAAAAATGGGCCAGAGCGATTCTAGTGAAAGAAGTTTATATGCTGATATTATTAAACATACCTTACAAAGGAAGGGCATTAAAGTTAGCAAGAAGCAATTATTAGAATTTTTACAATTTGTACAAAAAGTTAGCCCATGGTTTATTGAGCAGGGCACTTTAGAATTAAACACATGGGACCAGGTAGGGAATGATATGAAAAGGTGGTATCGGAGTAATGGACGAGTGGGCATGCCATCCTCTGCATATGCCATTTGGAATGTCTTACGGCAGGCACTAGATGTGGGACCTGAGCCTTATCCCGCGCCTTCAGCTCAGCAGGGAGAACATACTCCCCTTCTTGATCCTCAGAAGAAAAGCTTAGGCCTTAGCTATAGCTCAATGGAAAGTGTCTGTCCTGAAGATAAAGTAAAATATTGTAAAACTGATCATGGAAGTTTAACAGATGAGGAAGAAGATTTTTTAAAACCAGAAATATTTAAATCAGGAGTTAGAGATTGTGAAAAGGGGCAAATGGCTGAGTTACATGATAATAGGTCTCCTGCTGTTGCTGATAAGCCTTCAAGGTATTCTGCTAAGCCTTGTGAGCCCCTTCCACCTAGACCAGATCCAGCAAAGATTGGCTTTAATGGGGCAATGCAGCAGGCACATAAGGAAGGTGATTTTTTCTGTTTTCCTGTTGTTTATGAATGCGATGATCCTGAATGGGAACCGTTGCCTCATAAGCTTATTAAAGAACTAAAGCATGCTGTCTCTGACTACGGGCCAAACTCCCCGTACACTATGACAATAGTGAAGAGCCTAGCAGCAAAGTGGATGACTCCTTATGATTGGTTTCAGGTTGCTAAGGCTTGCCTCACTGGCGGAAACTTCCTTTTGTGGAAAATGGAATATGAGGAATTAGCTAAAGCAGAAGTAAAGTCTCAGAGATCTGTGAGGCATGGCAAATTTTCTTTTACCTTAGACATGCTTTTAGGACAGGGCACTCATCTTGGCGTTTCAGAACAACTCACTCTGCCTAAGGAGACATTACAGCTTATCTCCTCCCTGGCAATAGGAGCGTGGAAGCGCCTGCCATCTCCAGATCAAAAGTCTCCAGGTTTTGTAAATGTTAAGCAGAAGCCTGAGGAGCCTTTTGAGGATTTTGTAACTAGACTCACCGAGGCAGTGAGCCGGACAGTAATTAACAATACAGCTACAGATCTCATAGTTAAACAGCTAGCTTTTGAGAATGCTACTCCAACTTGCCAAACCTTAATTCAGCCAGTGAGAAGGACAGGAGATTTGTCAGACTATGTTCGAGCTTGTGCTGAAGTAACTCCAGCTTACATGCAAGCGTTAACTATCGCTGCAGCTCTTCAGGGTCAAACTGCTACTCAGATTTTAAAGAACATAAGAGGCAATCAAAGAAATAGAAAAAGAAATAATTGCTATTCTTGTGGTGGAGTAGGGCATTTCAGCCACAGCTGTCCTGCCAGAAACTCATCCCAAAATTTCAAACAGGAAAAAACTTATAGGGACACTCCTAAGTCCAATTTAAATATTCCTCGCACTGTCTGTCCACGGTGTGAGAAGGGATTTCATTGGCAAAAGGCTTGTCAGTCTAAATTCCACAAGAATGGGACAGTTCTATTGCCTCGCAGTCGATCTAAATTGAGTAAACAGTCTGTACAGGATGAGATGCAGGGAAAGGAGAGATGGGCCCTGTCCTGGGCCCCCCAAGTAATGAGGACATGTATGGATATTGTCTCTGAAAGGTACAAAACTAAAATGATGAGTGCTGCATTAAGCAATGGTTTAAAGCAAAATAGATCTAAATGTCATAATTGTGGCAAATTGGGACATATGTGGAAAGATTGTAGGAAACGAAATACCCGAAAATTTGGTGAACAGATTATGGGTTATCTAAAAGCCTGTAGTAACATGGGGACTTTCAAACACCCTACTCACCTTGCAAGGTTTAAAACCACTGCTATTCAGAAGCAAATGAATGCTAAGTGTTCTAACTGTGGGAAACCCAGCCACCTTCCAAAACAATGCCAAGCAACACCTTTAGCTCAAAAATGTGGCACTAATACTGTTAAGGATCAATGCCCTAAGATAAATTCTGAATGTCACAGAGGTGTACATTGGGCAAAAGTATGTAAATGTAAATCTAAAATTGATCATGATGGCCAGCAGCTGTGGTCAGGAAACTCCTGGCGGGGCCAGTCTCGGGCCCTAAACAATCAGAGGTTTAAAAGACAGCAATATTTTACCCACGCTGTGCCTATAGAAGAGTAACAGACTTAAAACCTGATATTGATTATGGAAATGCTAATTAAAAGTTGGTATCTTCCTTGGCAATTAATTATACTACCGACTGTTCATACCCCAACTGGATGTTTGTGACAACAAGGGTCTTTAGAGTGGCTGCATCTCCTTTCCATGTATAAAAAGGTTATTACTCCTTATTGTGCTTTGGTCCCCACCTTAATTATTAAGAGATATAGGAATAGGAGCCTTTTGCAAAGATGTAAATTAAATAATTATTCCTTATAGCTCTTAACAGCTTAGTTATCTAATATCTGAGGATGAGACATGACAAATAGCACTCTTAACCCTTGTGGGTACAATTTCATACCATTTAACTAAGAATCTCCTTGTTAAAAGTCATCCGGTAATATTTCAAAAGATTTGCTTCTTTAGTCTTTACAGATGGGTCACCTAACAAAATAGTTTCTCTAATCATAGATTTTGAAAATATCCTTACTGACCAATGGAAAGAACCCAATTTCCTCTTAAAATTTGGAGGAGGGAATGCTTTTATTTTTCCACAGGTCACGGACTTGCTGATGTGGATTCCAGATCGACTGATTAGGCATCCTTGCCCAATTTACATTTTGCAGCGGCAAGCATCCTCTACTGAAGTTCCTCCTCCTGCCCAGCAACTTCAGGGTTAAACTCTCTTCTCTCCAGCAGGTACAATCACTCCCTGACCTCCTCCCCCTCCTCTCTGTTAGGATACTCAGCCCACAGATGCAGTTTCTCCAGGACCTTTTACTTTTTTTCCTTTGTCAAGCCTACCACCTCCAACCTTTTTTAGCCAAAAGCAGCAGGGTAGGAGATAAACTAACCTGGGTCCACAGAAAAATATCTAACATCTTGTACTTTATAAATAATGTTTTCTCATAATTAACATCTCTTTTTTAACTCTATTGAATCTTTATATTGAATTTTTGAATTTTATGAATATAACTCTTAAGGTATTGTTTAAGACATTCCTTTAAAAGTGTAACATTTACACCAAACATAAATTGGAATCAAAGTAACATCTAATCCACTGTTAAATTTTTTCCAGGTATGGGATGCACCCATGCTTTTATCTGCTAGTCTTTATATTTAGATATATCGACTTAAAAATACTGTTTGCAGCGTTTTCTAAAATGTTCATTGCTTCATGGAATTAAAGTCTGATCCTCTGTTATTACAACAAAGTTTTGAAAGCACATATTATAACATCTCCTCTTAATTGTTTCTATCTAATTAATGATTACATCCTTCTAGTTAGCTCCAGTGAACTCCAGACCTGACTTTGTTGAAGTGTCTCAGCATATAAGATTCTATGTTGAAGTGATCTTTGTGTTTTCTGCCTTTCAGTATGTTCACATTGCTTCAGATTGATAAAAGTTATGTACTTATTTTATAGGTATTTAAAGTGATCACTTAATGCCAATAATTACATCTCATCTATATTGTGTTATATAACGAGATTCCATTTCAACTAGATGTTATAAATCTTGACATCCTTTATGCATTTTAAAAATTTGAAAGTTTTACTTAGTAGATACAACTGAGTAGGCATTTAGATTGTATTAAAGATACTGTCAGATGCCAAGTGGGGTAAAATTTTGTCATCAATATATACTACAAAAAAATTTTTTTATTTACAGAAGTCTAATTCAAATTTTTGTATTTCCAACAGTACCAGGACAGGTAATACTTAACAACAAAAAGCCAGATAAGGATAAATGTTTACAGTTTTGCAAATATGTCTAGGCTGTTGACTACATATCTCTTGGGTTAATTTATATTGCTAAGATAACTAAAATCAGGGTCTTCGATAATGACCAATTTTTTTCCTCTCAGGTTTCAATTCAGACTGAGTTATCATTGTTCACTTTTCGCTTACTAATTTTTTAATAGGTACTGCTATCACCAAGCTTGGTTTATAAAGTCACCTCAGTAAATCCTAAATGTATCTGACATGATCTGTCGTGCATTTTGTAACATTTTGGAGGCCTCAGTCAGAGGGTAGTAGCCATCCTGTGTTCTGGAGCCTGGCTTGGTCATCTGGGGAGGCCACCGTGATGCTTGACACGGCCCCACTGCCAGTCCTGGCTTCCTGGCTCACAGGATTTGCACTGACCTCTGCCTATATACAATTACATCATCATCCAAATTTGCTTGTTTTGAGTACTCATCCTCATCTGGGACTCAAGAGGGCTGGATACAACACAACTTCTTGAGTCAGGGTCCATATGAGACCCTCATTAGCTATTTAAAATTGAATGAGTGTGGTGGCCACTTATGTCTGTCTTACTGTATGTCTTTCTGTCAGAATTGTTTGAAATTTTACTCTTACAGTCCTCTATAGTATAAAAAAAAAAAGGAGTGAATGTGTGTTTTACTGTTTAGTCTCAATGTTCCTTGAGATCAGATGAGAAACCATCTGAATAACCATGCAAACTTATTTTACTACAAACAACAGGTTATTCTAACCAATTTATAATTTCAAAATGTCTAAGATCTTAGATCATTACTGAAACTACTTTATTGCTTTTTCCTAAATTAAGGTTGCTTTTGGCTCACATAATTTAAGCCTCAGACTGTCATTGAAAATGTTTTAAGTCACCCATATGCTTTTGCTCAAGTTCACTTAATAACCAGGTTACTCATGGTATATTCTCACTGCCTTTTCAATGTACTATTTAAACCAGTATCTTTATTTTAAATTTATTATTTAATAGTTTTCACCTGATATTGTTATTAAGCGTGCTTAGCCTTCTCTTCACTTCTCTTCCACTTCCTCTCTGAAACTCCAAAATGCCTCTCAGAATATACAGGTAGACCTCCAGAATTTATATAGGTATGGCTAACTTATAAACCTGACATCCCAAAGACTGCCTTTACAGCCCAATTTCCTAGAGGCCCAGAGGAAGAGTAGCGACCTAGGTACCAGGAGGAACCCTGGTGCCATCTCTCCTTCTTGCTTCCCTCTGGCCAAAACAACAGAAAGAGTTCCACTAGCCTCAGTGCTACCCTTGCTGAGGTCAATGGACACTTCCACCTGGAACTGTTTTAAAGGCCAAGTATGCGCAGAAGATCAACACCTGCCACGAGGACACGTCACATGTACATCTGCTGACCACCCTCAGCCACCGAAGACATCCCTGCACAGGACTCAAGCTACTTCCAAAAGGACTGCTGATAAGTAACATTCCTCCCTTACAAGATGGAGCCTTAAGCTCCCTCTCACTTTTCTGAGATGGCTCTGTATACACTGTAACTTGTACAAAGTGTGTTGTCACTAATTGTCTTAATTCTAACCTTATACCTGGTACTTTTGGTGTCTTGAGAAGGTCCTTATATGTAATGTTAACTGTAAATTTGACTGAACCATGGTATGATGCTGATCTTTATGCTTTGGAATTGTTTTCAACAACTTTGTCCATGCTTTGTGGTTTATATTTGGGCCTGACTGCATTTGTTACCCTTACTGGACCTCTTACAGCTGGTGCAATAAGTTCATAGGAAAGTGTTGGTAGATTTAGAGGTCAAGATTGGTGCATTAGAAGAAGCAGATATTTATATTGGCAATGAAACTTAACATCTAAAAACCAGGTTTGGTACTACTTGCCATAGTATTTACAAATGGATTTCTGTCACTTCTCTTCCTTATAATGACTCGCATGTCCCTTGAAGTAATGTTAAGGCTCATCTCCAAGGTATATGGAATGACACATCCACCAGCCTTAGCATTCAGGAATTACATGCCCGGATCTCTGCCATTTCTCACTCTCACCTTCAGGCTCTCTCTGCAGGAGGCGTTACTAACCATTTCTTGCAATCTCTTTCATCTTTTATTTCCGATAAGACCTCCTACTCATTTTTTATAAATTTGGGGATCACACTAATTATTCTCCTTTTTGTATTGTTTTTTGGCCCAGTCATCTTCCAACGTTTGAGCTCCACAATTCAAGCCACTCGCAGAGAACTCCGCACCCTCCAACTTAATAATAAGAGAGGGGGAGATGCTGGGGTCCGTGTGATGGGTGTGGAAGACAGGAAGGTGTGAAGAGTATAGTTCCTTTGCAGGCAGGGTCGCAAGGAACTTCCTGCTGTGTGGCAAGGCCCGGTGGATGTCTCTACAACACCTGAATGCAGCTCTGCCTCCCTTTGCATGGACACCGGACAACCCCGCTGAGTATTCTGTAATCTATTTAGGCATTGTCTGCCTCTGCGGAGTTACTGTTAAACGTCAGTAGGAACTTAGAAGCTAATGTTGCTAGTGGCTAGTTTTCAGCCAAAGAGCTATTATCACTGTTAGGGCTGCGTCCTGTGGCAATATGTTAATCAAGAGTGTTAACTCCCCCTTTTGATCCTATGCTAATCTTTTAGGTCCCTTCCTTCCTTGACTGTCTCAAGACCTAGCTGTAAAGTAATTGTGGTAGGAATGTGCTACTGACTGATATGCATCATCTATTGAAAACCTTTTCCTAGCCAGGCACCAGTTGGTTAACATTCTAGCCTTAGGTGAAACAAATGGCAGAGTTATCTTTGGAAACACCCACTTGACCATGACGTAAAAAGTCTGAGCCAGAGTTTGACTGATTTTGTATAAATAAAGCGGACAGCTTTTGTGCGTGGTCCATTATGGTGATGAAGAGTTACTAGTGGTCTCTTTCTTTCTCTCTTTCTTTGCGCCTCATCCACGCACCCTTCGCGAGTTCCGAACTCAGCTGGAGCTGGACTCCGGCAAGTGGCGCCTGAACAGGGACTCGACGAAGGTAGGTCTTTTCTTTCTCTTTGCGGCGTGGATAGGACTTCACCCAGGGTGCTGCAGGCCCCCTGACAGAAGGTCAGGTTAGGAGGGGTGAATAGTCAGAACTTATATTGAGAAGTTGTGTACCCTCTGTGCTGTAAAAATGGGCCAGAGCGATTCTAGTGAAAGAAGTTTATATGCTGATATTATTAAACATACCTTACAAAGGAAGGGCATTAAAGTTAGCAAGAAGCAATTATTAGAATTTTTACAATTTGTACAAAAAGTTAGCCCATGGTTTATTGAGCAGGGCACTTTAGAATTAAACACATGGGACCAGGTAGGGAATGATATGAAAAGGTGGTATCGGAGTAATGGACGAGTGGGCATGCCATCCTCTGCATATGCCATTTGGAATGTCTTACGGCAGGCACTAGATGTGGGACCTGAGCCTTATCCCGCGCCTTCAGCTCAGCAGGGAGAACATACTCCCCTTCTTGATCCTCAGAAGAAAAGCTTAGGCCTTAGCTATAGCTCAATGGAAAGTGTCTGTCCTGAAGATAAAGTAAAATATTGTAAAACTGATCATGGAAGTTTAACAGATGAGGAAGAAGATTTTTTAAAACCAGAAATATTTAAATCAGGAGTTAGAGATTGTGAAAAGGGGCAAATGGCTGAGTTACATGATAATAGGTCTCCTGCTGTTGCTGATAAGCCTTCAAGGTATTCTGCTAAGCCTTGTGAGCCCCTTCCACCTAGACCAGATCCAGCAAAGATTGGCTTTAATGGGGCAATGCAGCAGGCACATAAGGAAGGTGATTTTTTCTGTTTTCCTGTTGTTTATGAATGCGATGATCCTGAATGGGAACCGTTGCCTCATAAGCTTATTAAAGAACTAAAGCATGCTGTCTCTGACTACGGGCCAAACTCCCCGTACACTATGACAATAGTGAAGAGCCTAGCAGCAAAGTGGATGACTCCTTATGATTGGTTTCAGGTTGCTAAGGCTTGCCTCACTGGCGGAAACTTCCTTTTGTGGAAAATGGAATATGAGGAATTAGCTAAAGCAGAAGTAAAGTCTCAGAGATCTGTGAGGCATGGCAAATTTTCTTTTACCTTAGACATGCTTTTAGGACAGGGCACTCATCTTGGCGTTTCAGAACAACTCACTCTGCCTAAGGAGACATTACAGCTTATCTCCTCCCTGGCAATAGGAGCGTGGAAGCGCCTGCCATCTCCAGATCAAAAGTCTCCAGGTTTTGTAAATGTTAAGCAGAAGCCTGAGGAGCCTTTTGAGGATTTTGTAACTAGACTCACCGAGGCAGTGAGCCGGACAGTAATTAACAATACAGCTACAGATCTCATAGTTAAACAGCTAGCTTTTGAGAATGCTACTCCAACTTGCCAAACCTTAATTCAGCCAGTGAGAAGGACAGGAGATTTGTCAGACTATGTTCGAGCTTGTGCTGAAGTAACTCCAGCTTACATGCAAGCGTTAACTATCGCTGCAGCTCTTCAGGGTCAAACTGCTACTCAGATTTTAAAGAACATAAGAGGCAATCAAAGAAATAGAAAAAGAAATAATTGCTATTCTTGTGGTGGAGTAGGGCATTTCAGCCACAGCTGTCCTGCCAGAAACTCATCCCAAAATTTCAAACAGGAAAAAACTTATAGGGACACTCCTAAGTCCAATTTAAATATTCCTCGCACTGTCTGTCCACGGTGTGAGAAGGGATTTCATTGGCAAAAGGCTTGTCAGTCTAAATTCCACAAGAATGGGACAGTTCTATTGCCTCGCAGTCGATCTAAATTGAGTAAACAGTCTGTACAGGATGAGATGCAGGGAAAGGAGAGATGGGCCCTGTCCTGGGCCCCCCAAGTAATGAGGACATGTATGGATATTGTCTCTGAAAGGTACAAAACTAAAATGATGAGTGCTGCATTAAGCAATGGTTTAAAGCAAAATAGATCTAAATGTCATAATTGTGGCAAATTGGGACATATGTGGAAAGATTGTAGGAAACGAAATACCCGAAAATTTGGTGAACAGGTTATGGGTTATCTAAAAGCCTGTAGTAACATGGGGACTTTCAAACACCCTACTCACCTTGCAAGGTTTAAAACCACTGCTATTCAGAAGCAAATGAATGCTAAGTGTTCTAACTGTGGGAAACCCAGCCACCTTCCAAAACAATGCCAAGCAACACCTTTAGCTCAAAAATGTGGCACTAATACTGTTAAGGATCAATGCCCTAAGATAAATTCTGAATGTCACAGAGGTGTACATTGGGCAAAAGTATGTAAATGTAAATCTAAAATTGATCATGATGGCCAGCAGCTGTGGTCAGGAAACTCCTGGCGGGGCCAGTCTCGGGCCCTAAACAATCAGAGGTTTAAAAGACAGCAATATTTTACCCACGCTGTGCCTATAGAAGAGTAACAGACTTAAAACCTGATATTGATTATGGAAATGCTAATTAAAAGTTGGTATCTTCCTTGGCAATTAATTATACTACCGACTGTTCATACCCCAACTGGATGTTTGTGACAACAAGGGTCTTTAGAGTGGCTGCATCTCCTTTCCATGTATAAAAAGGTTATTACTCCTTATTGTGCTTTGGTCCCCACCTTAATTATTAAGAGATATAGGAATAGGAGCCTTTTGCAAAGATGTAAATTAAATAATTATTCCTTATAGCTCTTAACAGCTTAGTTATCTAATATCTGAGGATGAGACATGACAAATAGCACTCTTAACCCTTGTGGGTACAATTTCATACCATTTAACTAAGAATCTCCTTGTTAAAAGTCATCCGGTAATATTTCAAAAGATTTGCTTCTTTAGTCTTTACAGATGGGTCACCTAACAAAATAGTTTCTCTAATCATAGATTTTGAAAATATCCTTACTGACCAATGGAAAGAACCCAATTTCCTCTTAAAATTTGGAGGAGGGAATGCTTTTATTTTTCCACAGGTCACGGACTTGCTGATGTGGATTCCAGATCGACTGATTAGGCATCCTTGCCCAATTTACATTTTGCAGCGGCAAGCATCCTCTACTGAAGTTCCTCCTCCTGCCCAGCAACTTCAGGGTTAAACTCTCTTCTCTCCAGCAGGTACAATCACTCCCTGACCTCCTCCCCCTCCTCTCTGTTAGGATACTCAGCCCACAGATGCAGTTTCTCCAGGACCTTTTACTTTTTTTCCTTTGTCAAGCCTACCACCTCCAACCTTTTTTAGCCAAAAGCAGCAGGGTAGGAGATAAACTAACCTGGGTCCACAGAAAAATATCTAACATCTTGTACTTTATAAATAATGTTTTCTCATAATTAACATCTCTTTTTTAACTCTATTGAATCTTTATATTGAATTTTTGAATTTTATGAATATAACTCTTAAGGTATTGTTTAAGACATTCCTTTAAAAGTGTAACATTTACACCAAACATAAATTGGAATCAAAGTAACATCTAATCCACTGTTAAATTTTTTCCAGGTATGGGATGCACCCATGCTTTTATCTGCTAGTCTTTATATTTAGATATATCGACTTAAAAATACTGTTTGCAGCGTTTTCTAAAATGTTCATTGCTTCATGGAATTAAAGTCTGATCCTCTGTTATTACAACAAAGTTTTGAAAGCACATATTATAACATCTCCTCTTAATTGTTTCTATCTAATTAATGATTACATCCTTCTAGTTAGCTCCAGTGAACTCCAGACCTGACTTTGTTGAAGTGTCTCAGCATATAAGATTCTATGTTGAAGTGATCTTTGTGTTTTCTGCCTTTCAGTATGTTCACATTGCTTCAGATTGATAAAAGTTATGTACTTATTTTATAGGTATTTAAAGTGATCACTTAATGCCAATAATTACATCTCATCTATATTGTGTTATATAACGAGATTCCATTTCAACTAGATGTTATAAATCTTGACATCCTTTATGCATTTTAAAAATTTGAAAGTTTTACTTAGTAGATACAACTGAGTAGGCATTTAGATTGTATTAAAGATACTGTCAGATGCCAAGTGGGGTAAAATTTTGTCATCAATATATACTACAAAAAAATTTTTTTATTTACAGAAGTCTAATTCAAATTTTTGTATTTCCAACAGTACCAGGACAGGTAATACTTAACAACAAAAAGCCAGATAAGGATAAATGTTTACAGTTTTGCAAATATGTCTAGGCTGTTGACTACATATCTCTTGGGTTAATTTATATTGCTAAGATAACTAAAATCAGGGTCTTCGATAATGACCAATTTTTTTCCTCTCAGGTTTCAATTCAGACTGAGTTATCATTGTTCACTTTTCGCTTACTAATTTTTTAATAGGTACTGCTATCACCAAGCTTGGTTTATAAAGTCACCTCAGTAAATCCTAAATGTATCTGACATGATCTGTCGTGCATTTTGTAACATTTTGGAGGCCTCAGTCAGAGGGTAGTAGCCATCCTGTGTTCTGGAGCCTGGCTTGGTCATCTGGGGAGGCCACCGTGATGCTTGACACGGCCCCACTGCCAGTCCTGGCTTCCTGGCTCACAGGATTTGCACTGACCTCTGCCTATATACAATTACATCATCATCCAAATTTGCTTGTTTTGAGTACTCATCCTCATCTGGGACTCAAGAGGGCTGGATACAACACAACTTCTTGAGTCAGGGTCCATATGAGACCCTCATTAGCTATTTAAAATTGAATGAGTGTGGTGGCCACTTATGTCTGTCTTACTGTATGTCTTTCTGTCAGAATTGTTTGAAATTTTACTCTTACAGTCCTCTATAGTATAAAAAAAAAAAGGAGTGAATGTGTGTTTTACTGTTTAGTCTCAATGTTCCTTGAGATCAGATGAGAAACCATCTGAATAACCATGCAAACTTATTTTACTACAAACAACAGGTTATTCTAACCAATTTATAATTTCAAAATGTCTAAGATCTTAGATCATTACTGAAACTACTTTATTGCTTTTTCCTAAATTAAGGTTGCTTTTGGCTCACATAATTTAAGCCTCAGACTGTCATTGAAAATGTTTTAAGTCACCCATATGCTTTTGCTCAAGTTCACTTAATAACCAGGTTACTCATGGTATATTCTCACTGCCTTTTCAATGTACTATTTAAACCAGTATCTTTATTTTAAATTTATTATTTAATAGTTTTCACCTGATATTGTTATTAAGCGTGCTTAGCCTTCTCTTCACTTCTCTTCCACTTCCTCTCTGAAACTCCAAAATGCCTCTCAGAATATACAGGTAGACCTCCAGAATTTATATAGGTATGGCTAACTTATAAACCTGACATCCCAAAGACTGCCTTTACAGCCCAATTTCCTAGAGGCCCAGAGGAAGAGTAGCGACCTAGGTACCAGGAGGAACCCTGGTGCCATCTCTCCTTCTTGCTTCCCTCTGGCCAAAACAACAGAAAGAGTTCCACTAGCCTCAGTGCTACCCTTGCTGAGGTCAATGGACACTTCCACCTGGAACTGTTTTAAAGGCCAAGTATGCGCAGAAGATCAACACCTGCCACGAGGACACGTCACATGTACATCTGCTGACCACCCTCAGCCACCGAAGACATCCCTGCACAGGACTCAAGCTACTTCCAAAAGGACTGCTGATAAGTAACATTCCTCCCTTACAAGATGGAGCCTTAAGCTCCCTCTCACTTTTCTGAGATGGCTCTGTATACACTGTAACTTGTACAAAGTGTGTTGTCACTAATTGTCTTAATTCTAACCTTATACCTGGTACTTTTGGTGTCTTGAGAAGGTCCTTATATGTAATGTTAACTGTAAATTTGACTGAACCATGGTATGATGCTGATCTTTATGCTTTGGAATTGTTTTCAACAACTTTGTCCATGCTTTGTGGTTTATATTTGGGCCTGACTGCATTTGTTACCCTTACTGGACCTCTTACAGCTGGTGCAATAAGTTCATAGGAAAGTGTTGGTAGATTTAGAGGTCAAGATTGGTGCATTAGAAGAAGCAGATATTTATATTGGCAATGAAACTTAACATCTAAAAACCAGGTTTGGTACTACTTGCCATAGTATTTACAAATGGATTTCTGTCACTTCTCTTCCTTATAATGACTCGCATGTCCCTTGAAGTAATGTTAAGGCTCATCTCCAAGGTATATGGAATGACACATCCACCAGCCTTAGCATTCAGGAATTACATGCCCGGATCTCTGCCATTTCTCACTCTCACCTTCAGGCTCTCTCTGCAGGAGGCGTTACTAACCATTTCTTGCAATCTCTTTCATCTTTTATTTCCGATAAGACCTCCTACTCATTTTTTATAAATTTGGGGATCACACTAATTATTCTCCTTTTTGTATTGTTTTTTGGCCCAGTCATCTTCCAACGTTTGAGCTCCACAATTCAAGCCACTCGCAGAGAACTCCGCACCCTCCAACTTAATAATAAGAGAGGGGGAGATGCTGGGGTCCGTGTGATGGGTGTGGAAGACAGGAAGGTGTGAAGAGTATAGTTCCTTTGCAGGCAGGGTCGCAAGGAACTTCCTGCTGTGTGGCAAGGCCCGGTGGATGTCTCTACAACACCTGAATGCAGCTCTGCCTCCCTTTGCATGGACACCGGACAACCCCGCTGAGTATTCTGTAATCTATTTAGGCATTGTCTGCCTCTGCGGAGTTACTGTTAAACGTCAGTAGGAACTTAGAAGCTAATGTTGCTAGTGGCTAGTTTTCAGCCAAAGAGCTATTATCACTGTTAGGGCTGCGTCCTGTGGCAATATGTTAATCAAGAGTGTTAACTCCCCCTTTTGATCCTATGCTAATCTTTTAGGTCCCTTCCTTCCTTGACTGTCTCAAGACCTAGCTGTAAAGTAATTGTGGTAGGAATGTGCTACTGACTGATATGCATCATCTATTGAAAACCTTTTCCTAGCCAGGCACCAGTTGGTTAACATTCTAGCCTTAGGTGAAACAAATGGCAGAGTTATCTTTGGAAACACCCACTTGACCATGACGTAAAAAGTCTGAGCCAGAGTTTGACTGATTTTGTATAAATAAAGCGGACAGCTTTTGTGCGTGGTCCATTATGGTGATGAAGAGTTACTAGTGGTCTCTTTCTTTCTCTCTTTCTTTGCGCCTCATCCACGCACCCTTCGCGAGTTCCGAACTCAGCTGGAGCTGGACTCCGGCAAGTGGCGCCTGAACAGGGACTCGACGAAGGTAGGTCTTTTCTTTCTCTTTGCGGCGTGGATAGGACTTCACCCAGGGTGCTGCAGGCCCCCTGACAGAAGGTCAGGTTAGGAGGGGTGAATAGTCAGAACTTATATTGAGAAGTTGTGTACCCTCTGTGCTGTAAAAATGGGCCAGAGCGATTCTAGTGAAAGAAGTTTATATGCTGATATTATTAAACATACCTTACAAAGGAAGGGCATTAAAGTTAGCAAGAAGCAATTATTAGAATTTTTACAATTTGTACAAAAAGTTAGCCCATGGTTTATTGAGCAGGGCACTTTAGAATTAAACACATGGGACCAGGTAGGGAATGATATGAAAAGGTGGTATCGGAGTAATGGACGAGTGGGCATGCCATCCTCTGCATATGCCATTTGGAATGTCTTACGGCAGGCACTAGATGTGGGACCTGAGCCTTATCCCGCGCCTTCAGCTCAGCAGGGAGAACATACTCCCCTTCTTGATCCTCAGAAGAAAAGCTTAGGCCTTAGCTATAGCTCAATGGAAAGTGTCTGTCCTGAAGATAAAGTAAAATATTGTAAAACTGATCATGGAAGTTTAACAGATGAGGAAGAAGATTTTTTAAAACCAGAAATATTTAAATCAGGAGTTAGAGATTGTGAAAAGGGGCAAATGGCTGAGTTACATGATAATAGGTCTCCTGCTGTTGCTGATAAGCCTTCAAGGTATTCTGCTAAGCCTTGTGAGCCCCTTCCACCTAGACCAGATCCAGCAAAGATTGGCTTTAATGGGGCAATGCAGCAGGCACATAAGGAAGGTGATTTTTTCTGTTTTCCTGTTGTTTATGAATGCGATGATCCTGAATGGGAACCGTTGCCTCATAAGCTTATTAAAGAACTAAAGCATGCTGTCTCTGACTACGGGCCAAACTCCCCGTACACTATGACAATAGTGAAGAGCCTAGCAGCAAAGTGGATGACTCCTTATGATTGGTTTCAGGTTGCTAAGGCTTGCCTCACTGGCGGAAACTTCCTTTTGTGGAAAATGGAATATGAGGAATTAGCTAAAGCAGAAGTAAAGTCTCAGAGATCTGTGAGGCATGGCAAATTTTCTTTTACCTTAGACATGCTTTTAGGACAGGGCACTCATCTTGGCGTTTCAGAACAACTCACTCTGCCTAAGGAGACATTACAGCTTATCTCCTCCCTGGCAATAGGAGCGTGGAAGCGCCTGCCATCTCCAGATCAAAAGTCTCCAGGTTTTGTAAATGTTAAGCAGAAGCCTGAGGAGCCTTTTGAGGATTTTGTAACTAGACTCACCGAGGCAGTGAGCCGGACAGTAATTAACAATACAGCTACAGATCTCATAGTTAAACAGCTAGCTTTTGAGAATGCTACTCCAACTTGCCAAACCTTAATTCAGCCAGTGAGAAGGACAGGAGATTTGTCAGACTATGTTCGAGCTTGTGCTGAAGTAACTCCAGCTTACATGCAAGCGTTAACTATCGCTGCAGCTCTTCAGGGTCAAACTGCTACTCAGATTTTAAAGAACATAAGAGGCAATCAAAGAAATAGAAAAAGAAATAATTGCTATTCTTGTGGTGGAGTAGGGCATTTCAGCCACAGCTGTCCTGCCAGAAACTCATCCCAAAATTTCAAACAGGAAAAAACTTATAGGGACACTCCTAAGTCCAATTTAAATATTCCTCGCACTGTCTGTCCACGGTGTGAGAAGGGATTTCATTGGCAAAAGGCTTGTCAGTCTAAATTCCACAAGAATGGGACAGTTCTATTGCCTCGCAGTCGATCTAAATTGAGTAAACAGTCTGTACAGGATGAGATGCAGGGAAAGGAGAGATGGGCCCTGTCCTGGGCCCCCCAAGTAATGAGGACATGTATGGATATTGTCTCTGAAAGGTACAAAACTAAAATGATGAGTGCTGCATTAAGCAATGGTTTAAAGCAAAATAGATCTAAATGTCATAATTGTGGCAAATTGGGACATATGTGGAAAGATTGTAGGAAACGAAATACCCGAAAATTTGGTGAACAGATTATGGGTTATCTAAAAGCCTGTAGTAACATGGGGACTTTCAAACACCCTACTCACCTTGCAAGGTTTAAAACCACTGCTATTCAGAAGCAAATGAATGCTAAGTGTTCTAACTGTGGGAAACCCAGCCACCTTCCAAAACAATGCCAAGCAACACCTTTAGCTCAAAAATGTGGCACTAATACTGTTAAGGATCAATGCCCTAAGATAAATTCTGAATGTCACAGAGGTGTACATTGGGCAAAAGTATGTAAATGTAAATCTAAAATTGATCATGATGGCCAGCAGCTGTGGTCAGGAAACTCCTGGCGGGGCCAGTCTCGGGCCCTAAACAATCAGAGGTTTAAAAGACAGCAATATTTTACCCACGCTGTGCCTATAGAAGAGTAACAGACTTAAAACCTGATATTGATTATGGAAATGCTAATTAAAAGTTGGTATCTTCCTTGGCAATTAATTATACTACCGACTGTTCATACCCCAACTGGATGTTTGTGACAACAAGGGTCTTTAGAGTGGCTGCATCTCCTTTCCATGTATAAAAAGGTTATTACTCCTTATTGTGCTTTGGTCCCCACCTTAATTATTAAGAGATATAGGAATAGGAGCCTTTTGCAAAGATGTAAATTAAATAATTATTCCTTATAGCTCTTAACAGCTTAGTTATCTAATATCTGAGGATGAGACATGACAAATAGCACTCTTAACCCTTGTGGGTACAATTTCATACCATTTAACTAAGAATCTCCTTGTTAAAAGTCATCCGGTAATATTTCAAAAGATTTGCTTCTTTAGTCTTTACAGATGGGTCACCTAACAAAATAGTTTCTCTAATCATAGATTTTGAAAATATCCTTACTGACCAATGGAAAGAACCCAATTTCCTCTTAAAATTTGGAGGAGGGAATGCTTTTATTTTTCCACAGGTCACGGACTTGCTGATGTGGATTCCAGATCGACTGATTAGGCATCCTTGCCCAATTTACATTTTGCAGCGGCAAGCATCCTCTACTGAAGTTCCTCCTCCTGCCCAGCAACTTCAGGGTTAAACTCTCTTCTCTCCAGCAGGTACAATCACTCCCTGACCTCCTCCCCCTCCTCTCTGTTAGGATACTCAGCCCACAGATGCAGTTTCTCCAGGACCTTTTACTTTTTTTCCTTTGTCAAGCCTACCACCTCCAACCTTTTTTAGCCAAAAGCAGCAGGGTAGGAGATAAACTAACCTGGGTCCACAGAAAAATATCTAACATCTTGTACTTTATAAATAATGTTTTCTCATAATTAACATCTCTTTTTTAACTCTATTGAATCTTTATATTGAATTTTTGAATTTTATGAATATAACTCTTAAGGTATTGTTTAAGACATTCCTTTAAAAGTGTAACATTTACACCAAACATAAATTGGAATCAAAGTAACATCTAATCCACTGTTAAATTTTTTCCAGGTATGGGATGCACCCATGCTTTTATCTGCTAGTCTTTATATTTAGATATATCGACTTAAAAATACTGTTTGCAGCGTTTTCTAAAATGTTCATTGCTTCATGGAATTAAAGTCTGATCCTCTGTTATTACAACAAAGTTTTGAAAGCACATATTATAACATCTCCTCTTAATTGTTTCTATCTAATTAATGATTACATCCTTCTAGTTAGCTCCAGTGAACTCCAGACCTGACTTTGTTGAAGTGTCTCAGCATATAAGATTCTATGTTGAAGTGATCTTTGTGTTTTCTGCCTTTCAGTATGTTCACATTGCTTCAGATTGATAAAAGTTATGTACTTATTTTATAGGTATTTAAAGTGATCACTTAATGCCAATAATTACATCTCATCTATATTGTGTTATATAACGAGATTCCATTTCAACTAGATGTTATAAATCTTGACATCCTTTATGCATTTTAAAAATTTGAAAGTTTTACTTAGTAGATACAACTGAGTAGGCATTTAGATTGTATTAAAGATACTGTCAGATGCCAAGTGGGGTAAAATTTTGTCATCAATATATACTACAAAAAAATTTTTTTATTTACAGAAGTCTAATTCAAATTTTTGTATTTCCAACAGTACCAGGACAGGTAATACTTAACAACAAAAAGCCAGATAAGGATAAATGTTTACAGTTTTGCAAATATGTCTAGGCTGTTGACTACATATCTCTTGGGTTAATTTATATTGCTAAGATAACTAAAATCAGGGTCTTCGATAATGACCAATTTTTTTCCTCTCAGGTTTCAATTCAGACTGAGTTATCATTGTTCACTTTTCGCTTACTAATTTTTTAATAGGTACTGCTATCACCAAGCTTGGTTTATAAAGTCACCTCAGTAAATCCTAAATGTATCTGACATGATCTGTCGTGCATTTTGTAACATTTTGGAGGCCTCAGTCAGAGGGTAGTAGCCATCCTGTGTTCTGGAGCCTGGCTTGGTCATCTGGGGAGGCCACCGTGATGCTTGACACGGCCCCACTGCCAGTCCTGGCTTCCTGGCTCACAGGATTTGCACTGACCTCTGCCTATATACAATTACATCATCATCCAAATTTGCTTGTTTTGAGTACTCATCCTCATCTGGGACTCAAGAGGGCTGGATACAACACAACTTCTTGAGTCAGGGTCCATATGAGACCCTCATTAGCTATTTAAAATTGAATGAGTGTGGTGGCCACTTATGTCTGTCTTACTGTATGTCTTTCTGTCAGAATTGTTTGAAATTTTACTCTTACAGTCCTCTATAGTATAAAAAAAAAAAGGAGTGAATGTGTGTTTTACTGTTTAGTCTCAATGTTCCTTGAGATCAGATGAGAAACCATCTGAATAACCATGCAAACTTATTTTACTACAAACAACAGGTTATTCTAACCAATTTATAATTTCAAAATGTCTAAGATCTTAGATCATTACTGAAACTACTTTATTGCTTTTTCCTAAATTAAGGTTGCTTTTGGCTCACATAATTTAAGCCTCAGACTGTCATTGAAAATGTTTTAAGTCACCCATATGCTTTTGCTCAAGTTCACTTAATAACCAGGTTACTCATGGTATATTCTCACTGCCTTTTCAATGTACTATTTAAACCAGTATCTTTATTTTAAATTTATTATTTAATAGTTTTCACCTGATATTGTTATTAAGCGTGCTTAGCCTTCTCTTCACTTCTCTTCCACTTCCTCTCTGAAACTCCAAAATGCCTCTCAGAATATACAGGTAGACCTCCAGAATTTATATAGGTATGGCTAACTTATAAACCTGACATCCCAAAGACTGCCTTTACAGCCCAATTTCCTAGAGGCCCAGAGGAAGAGTAGCGACCTAGGTACCAGGAGGAACCCTGGTGCCATCTCTCCTTCTTGCTTCCCTCTGGCCAAAACAACAGAAAGAGTTCCACTAGCCTCAGTGCTACCCTTGCTGAGGTCAATGGACACTTCCACCTGGAACTGTTTTAAAGGCCAAGTATGCGCAGAAGATCAACACCTGCCACGAGGACACGTCACATGTACATCTGCTGACCACCCTCAGCCACCGAAGACATCCCTGCACAGGACTCAAGCTACTTCCAAAAGGACTGCTGATAAGTAACATTCCTCCCTTACAAGATGGAGCCTTAAGCTCCCTCTCACTTTTCTGAGATGGCTCTGTATACACTGTAACTTGTACAAAGTGTGTTGTCACTAATTGTCTTAATTCTAACCTTATACCTGGTACTTTTGGTGTCTTGAGAAGGTCCTTATATGTAATGTTAACTGTAAATTTGACTGAACCATGGTATGATGCTGATCTTTATGCTTTGGAATTGTTT
Organism: Ochotona curzoniae; assembly: GCF_017591425.1. Lineage (NCBI taxonomy): Eukaryota > Metazoa > Chordata > Mammalia > Lagomorpha > Ochotonidae > Ochotona > Ochotona curzoniae. The sequence goes on along the minus strand of NW_024465181.1, from coordinate 602 downwards.
TCAACAACTTTGTCCATGCTTTGTGGTTTATATTTGGGCCTGACTGCATTTGTTACCCTTACTGGACCTCTTACAGCTGGTGCAATAAGTTCATAGGAAAGTGTTGGTAGATTTAGAGGTCAAGATTGGTGCATTAGAAGAAGCAGATATTTATATTGGCAATGAAACTTAACATCTAAAAACCAGGTTTGGTACTACTTGCCATAGTATTTACAAATGGATTTCTGTCACTTCTCTTCCTTATAATGACTCGCATGTCCCTTGAAGTAATGTTAAGGCTCATCTCCAAGGTATATGGAATGACACATCCACCAGCCTTAGCATTCAGGAATTACATGCCCGGATCTCTGCCATTTCTCACTCTCACCTTCAGGCTCTCTCTGCAGGAGGCGTTACTAACCATTTCTTGCAATCTCTTTCATCTTTTATTTCCGATAAGACCTCCTACTCATTTTTTATAAATTTGGGGATCACACTAATTATTCTCCTTTTTGTATTGTTTTTTGGCCCAGTCATCTTCCAACGTTTGAGCTCCACAATTCAAGCCACTCGCAGAGAACTCCGCACCCTCCAACTTAATAATAAGAGAGGGGGAGATGCTG
>NW_024465180.1:0-9644 GCF_017591425.1 Ochotona curzoniae | reverse complement strand
ATCCTTCATGGAGACACCAGACAGAATGTGCAAGTACACGTGCCATAAGTTTAAACATACATCACATGCACAAGTGCATGGGCTTGTGTGCACACACACACACACTGTACACACATATTGTAAGATATCATTGAGTAAAAAATAAATATTTAAAAACACATGCAGCATAAAAAAATGCTGCATGCCCGCATTCAGGATGTAAAATGAATAAGTTTTATGCACTGTGGTTGGAGTCTCCTACCAGGGAATGTGCCAACATTTTATTGGATCTTTATGTGACGAAAAATAATCTTGGAATGCTAAATTAGTTAGATGTTTTTAGAGAGAAGTCTAGAAGTGTCAGAGTCTTGTGAACAATGGTTTGATCATTTATTTTCAGAAGCAGAGAAAACGCAGCTGATGCCACAGGCAAAGGTTGACATGCTGTCATTTCTCACACAGCCATGCACAAGACTCAAAACGGCACTCCTGAGATGCGTGTGGCACTCGAAGATTGTCTAATCAAAGAAGTAGAGCATTCCTGCAGCTCAGATGAAGTCACCTTTGTTTCTGAATGGGTTGAATGCGACAATATTGAAGACAATGGTAAGGAAGGGTGTATGTGAAAGCTGAAATGTCAAGAGTTTTAATAAAGCCATTCAGCCCCATCACTATCACTTCATTTTCTCCTCCCAATGCAGTTATTCAGGACACAGGCACTGCGATGTAGTTATTGCACAGAGACTCAGTGAGAATATGGCCCTTAAGGCAGGTCATATCTACACAGGGCTAAGCCACATGTGATTGGTGAGTGGGAGATCTCCACTTGCGCACACAGGCACAGAAGCCAAGCGGTGCATGGACCCCTGTACAGTGATTCACCTCCTAATGGGAGCATGCTCCTGCTCAGAAAATCAGCTGCTTCAATGCATCTCACTGTGGAAGAAATCTCTTTTAGATTCTAAGTCTATGGCATGTAGTTTCATTCATGTTAGGTTTATGCTCCAAATGATTTGCAGATTTTGCCTTGTGACAATTGACATTCACAAACAGCTATGGCTTCAGAATCATGGCTCTGGCAACACTTTCAGCACTTCAAAGAACTCTGTGTTATATGACCTCGAGTATGCTCATCATCTCATGTAATATCTTGCCCTCTGTGGACTGACAACATTAATAAATTTGTGAGCATAGCAAAATTAGAGAGGTAGATTATACGCTGAACACATGGGTCAGTCCTCACAGAGTCCACACACACTCAAATGCATGCACTCAAACTCATTTATACATACACATGCAACAATGAATACATGCAGAATGAATACATTGTCTGTGGATGGGTAGACCTATGCATCTGCACAATTCCATATATATTCTTGTTACTATTGATCATTGGCCAAGTGATTGTTCCTAGAAATGCATGATTTAATGCTTTGGACAGGGTACATGCCTCAGTTTGTGTGAAATTTCCATGAAGGAAATAATCTAGAGGGAAACAATGGCAAATACACTCCAGACAACAGCAAGTCCCATGAGTGCTCTTGTGATCAACAGCATATTCACTTGATGTGCTCTTGTTCTGAAAACAGAGACAACTCAGGCGATGCCACATCTGTAGACAGCCAGGTAGCAATTTTGCACCCAGCATTTAAAAAGATTCCAGAGGAGGCTCCTGATATGTGAGTGATGCCGTGAGTGTGTCTTAGGAAAGAAAGAGAGCCTTTCGGCATCTCACTTACATTCTGCTTTTTATCAACTTAATTGAAAATATTCTTCCCACAGAGGATGGTAGGCCAGGTCATAAGGGCAAAGCCTGAAATCCAAGAAGGCTTGCAATTAGGCACAAAGAACACTATTTCCTCAAACTACCCCAACACAAAAATTGCTCCTCAACACAGTCACTAGGAGGAGGTCTCTGACAATAGATTCATTGGGGATGCATTCCCAGGAACAAGTCAAAGCTTGTTGAGCTTTCTGGAGCCCCAAGTAAGATTTGAGAGCAGTGGGAGATCCTCATGTGTGGACATGGGAGTGAGAATAACACAGATCTTTCCAGAGCCTCCCCCATGCATTGGGAACAAACTGCTTCTCACAAGTTCACATGCTCTATTAGGCCTCATTGTGGAAGGAATCTCTTCACCTTCTAACGAATCCTCACAATGCATTTCCATTCACCATGTCTTTGCCAGATCACAAAGTCTTTGAGCATGCACACTCATAGAAAGATATTGATACTACAATTCAGAACAACTGCAAACTCTTCAGGGCTTCTATGCACTGTTTGTGATACAGTATCACTTGCTTTTGCACATGCTATGTCTCATGTATGTATGGTGCACCCTCTGGAGACTTTTCAAACCTTCCTCTACTGGTGCAATACACAGAATCAAAACCATATCAAATATATATATATATATATGTATATAAATACACAAAATCTAAGAATAACACATACACACATACAAACTACACAAAATACCAATTACATATAACATTGAGATGCTCTATATTCATATATATATCTATAAATACACACACACACATATATATATGTGTATATATATATGCATATATGTATTTAGGTAACGTTGTGTTAGGACCACATATATACATATGATCCTAACACTAGTTTACTAATTTTCAAATGCATACATATGATCTTTTTTTAATAAAATATGAATTTACTTTTTATTGGAAGCCGATATACAGAGAGGAAGAGACAGAGGTGAAAATCTTCCTACTGATGATTCACTCCCCAATTTTGTGCAATGGCAGGTATTGTGCCAATAGGAAGCAGGTAGCCAGGAAGTCTTCTGGGTCACCCCACACTGGTGCAGGGTCCCAAAGATTTGGGTCTTCCTCAACTGCTTTCCCAGGCCACAAGCATTAAGCAAAATGGGAAGTATGGCCACTGGGATTAGAACAGGTCAACAGATGGGATCCCAGTGCAACAAAGGCGAGGTCCCTAGCTGCTAGGCCATGGCGCCGGGCCCATGCCCTTCTCTCTTTCAGACAATGGACTTTCAAACTAGTGATGGGACCAGATGATATCTCTGAAATAAGTCAACCTTTATGCCAAACAAGATAATTAAGCTCCGTGAGTTCACCCATGTTCATTCTCTGTTGTGACCCACTGTGAAGAGCAAGGAGGCGAATCCAGGAGCTCAGAGAAATGCACGCTGAGGGGAGGAGTACTGGAAGGAAGGAGTGATCCAGGAGCTCAGAGGAACACTCACTGAGGGCAGAAGCACTGAGTGCAAGCAGGTGACCCAGGTTGAATGTAGTGCCTTCTTTTCCTCAGCCAAGGGCACCTCTGGCAGCCCAGGCTCACACTCCCTTTCCACCAAAGTGCCCCACACCTTCCTGAATGTGGAGTCTTGTGATTTTTCTTCTGTCTTAAACATTTAACGGCATTAAGGGTCCATTATACAGTGAGTGGGTAAAATCACCTGAGGGAAATGATTACCAGAGCCAGGTGACAGTACCAATCAGGTGGGAGAATGAGCTGTAACAGAGTTAGAAAGAGAATGGTAGGAAGAGAACGGCTCCATCAGCTGGGAGAACAAATCCTGGGCGCGTGCTTGCTGCCTTCTCCCCGGGTGCCTTGCTGAGTGCACACTGACCCCTTCGTCCAAGAGGGGCCAACACGCCAGTCATCTCGGTGTGAGATGTCTGACCTCCAGGTGCAGGCAAGTCCCTCTGCAATTTTGCACAACGCCATCTCAGGCAAGCAGAGAGGAATACACACAGTAAAACACAAGGCAATAACAGTGTCAGCCACAAACGCAACAAGGACACCGATTTTGCACTGCTGCCCCCTTGCAAATCTCTTCTGGGGAGACAGAGCACTGCAATCTCAGCTGAGAGAGAGTCCTCATGAGGCTGAGAAAGTGGTGGGCAAGGGCGGTGGAGGGGAATGTGGCAAGGGGCCAGTCTCAGGCCTCGGGCTCTGACCTAGGGACAGAAACATCTATTCCCACTTGGTGGTGGACATCATCCCAGCTGCCCACCAGGGTCTGCAAGAGCTGGTATCAAACAATATGGGTGCAAACAAAACACTGCCACACCTTGTTATAAGTAAATATTAATAACTGGAGGTGCTGGAGAGACTGAAGAAAAGGCAAGATAGAATTGCTGTGTGCCCAGAAGCACAACAGTCCACAGGTGACAAACTCCTCCAGAGCTTCTCACTGCTTCGTGGGGACTGGGAACCATGACAACTTACCAAGATTTGGATCCTTTTGGAGACAAAAGCAGAGAGAAAGAACTTCTATAAACTCCCAGTGTCTACTCACGGAGTATAATGGATTGTCCAAAGCAAGACTTCCCAGGGGAACGGCCTTAGCCAGGTGTGGAGCAAGGCACCATGCTGGGCCCCCAACTAGCTTTTCAAACCTTGAGTTGAGGCAACAGTGTTGTAGCGTAATGAGTAAAGGCACTATCTGTGATGGCAGCATTCCATAGGATGCCAGTTCAGGAGCCAACTGCTGTATGTCTGATCCAGCTTTCTGCTTGTGGCCTGGGAAAGCAGTAGAGGGTGATCTGAGCCCCGGGAGAGACTCTGGAGCTTCCCCAGCATATCAGATAAAACCATCGCCTATAGGTGGCCCAGCCATTGCAATCTTTTGGGGAATGAGTGAATGCATACAAGATCACTCTGTCTGCATCTCTCTCCCTCAATGCTCACATGCAGATTGCCAAGGGATTTGACTGCCCTGAGGCCATGGAGGGGCGATAAGGAGGAAGGCCTCTCTTTTCTCTTCCTCTCCCTTGGTTCCCCCTAGCTCTTCCTCTGCCCCCTGCAGGTCCAGCTGGACATCCTTCATGGAGACACCAGACAGAATGTGCAAGTACACGTGCCATAAGTTTAAACATACATCACATGCACAAGTGCATGGGCTTGTGTGCACACACACACACACTGTACACACATATTGTAAGATATCATTGAGTAAATAAAATATGGAAAAATACATGCTGCATAAAAAAAATGCTGCATGCCAGCCTTCAGGACGTAAAATGAATAAGTTTTATGCACTGTGGTTGGAGTCTCCTACCAGGGAATGTGCCAACATTTGATTGGATCTCTATGTGATGAAAAATAATCTTGGAATGCTAAATTAGTTAGATGTTTTTAGAGAGAAGTCTAGAAGTGTCAGAGTCTTGTGAACAATGGTTTGATCATTTATTTTCAGAAGCAGAGAAAACGCAGCTGATGCCACAGGCAAAGGTTGACATGCTGTCATTTCTCACACAGCCATGCACAAGACTCAAAACGGCACTCCTGAGATGCGTGTGGCACTCGAAGATTGTCTAATCAAAGAAGTAGAGCATTCCTGCAGCTCAGATGAAGTCACCTTTGTTTCTGATTGGGTTGAATGCGACAATATTGAAGACGATGGTAAGGAAGGGTGTATGTGAAAGCTGAAATATCAAGAGTTTTAATAAAGCCATTCAGCCCCATCACTATCACTTCATTTTCTCCTCCCAATGCAGTTATTCAGGACACAGGCACTGCGATGTAGTTATTGCACAGAGACTCAGTGAGAATATGGCCCTTAAGGCAGGTCATATCTACACAGGGCTAAGCCACATGTGATTGGTGAGTGGGAGATCTCCACTTGCGCACACAGGCACAGAAGCCAAGCGGTGCATGGACCCCTGTACAGTGATTCACCTCCTAATGGGAGCATGCTCCTGCTCAGAAAATCAGCTGCTTCAATCCATCTCACTGTGGAAGAAATCTCTTTTAGATTCTAAGTCTATGGCATGTAGTTTCATTCATGTTAGGTTTATGCTCCAAATGATTTGCAGATTTTGCCTTGTGACAATTGACATTCACAAACAGCTATGGCTTCAGAATCATGGCTCTGGCAACACTTTCAGCACTTCAAAGAACTCTGTGTTATATGACCTCGAGTATGCTCATCATCTCATGTAATATCTTGCCCTCTGTGGACTGACAACATTAATAAATTTGTGAGCATAGCAAAATTAGATAGGTAGATTATACGCATAACCCATCGGTCAGTCCTCACAGAGTCCACACACACTCAAATGCATGCACTCAAACTCATTTATACATACACATGCAACAATGAATACATGCAGAATGAATACATTGTCTGTGGATGGGTAGACCTATGCATCTGCACAATTCCATATATATTCTTGTTACTATTGATCATTGGCCAAGTGATTGTTCCTAGAAATGCATGATTTAATGCTTTGGACAGGGTACATGCCTCAGTTTGTGTGAAATTTCCATGAAGGAAATAATCTAGAGGGAAACAATGGCAAATACACTCCAGACAACAGCAAGTCCCATGAGTGCTCTTGTGATCAACAGCATATTCACTTGATGTGCTCTTGTTCTGAAAACAGAGACAACTCAGGCGATGCCACATCTGTAGACAGCCAGGTAGCAATTTTGCACCCAGCATTTAAAAAGATTCCAGAGGAGGCTCCTGATATGTGAGTGATGCCGTGAGTGTGTCTTAGGAAAGAAAGAGAGCCTTTCGGCATCTCACTTACATTCTGCTTTTTATCAACTTAATTGAAAATATTCTTCCCACAGAGGATGGTAGGCCAGGTCATAAGGGCAAAGCCTGAAATCCAAGAAGGCTTGCAATTAGGCACAAAGAACACTATTTCCTCAAACTACCCCAACACAAAAATTGCTCCTCAACACAGTCACTAGGAGGAGGTCTCTGACAATAGATTCATTGGGGATGCATTCCCAGGAACAAGTCAAAGCTTGTTGAGCTTTCTGGAGCCCCAAGTAAGATTTGAGAGCAGTGGGAGATCCTCATGTGTGGACATGGGAGTGAGAATAACACAGATCTTTCCAGAGCCTCCCCCATGCATTGGGAACAAACTGCTTCTCACAAGTTCTCATGCTCTATTAGGCCTCATTGTGGAAGGAATCTCTTCACCTTCTAACGAATCCTCACAATGCATTTCCATTCACCATGTCTTTGCCAGATCACAAAGTCTTTGAGCATGCACACTCATAGAAAGATATTGATACTACAATTCAGAACAACTGCAAACTCTTCAGGGCTTCTATGCACTGTTTGTGATACAGTATCACTTGCTTTTGCACATGCTATGTCTCATGTATGTATGGTGCACCCTCTGGAGACTTTTCAAACCTTCCTCTACTGGTGCAATACACAGAATCAAAACCATATCAAATATATATATATATATATATGTATATAAATACACAAAATCTAAGAATAACACATACACACATACAAACTACACAAAATACCAATTACATATAACATTGAGATGCTCTATATTCATATATATATCTATAAATACACACACACACATATATATATATGTGTATATATATATGCATATATGTATATAGGTAACGTTGTGTTAGGACCACATATATACATATGATCCTAACACTAGTTTACTAATTTTCAAATGCATACATATGATCTTTTTTTAATAAAATATGAATTTACTTTTTATTGGAAGCCGATATACAGAGAGGAAGAGACAGAGGTGAAAATCTTCCTACTGATGATTCACTCCCCAATTTTGTGCAATGGCAGGTATTGTGCCAATAGGAAGCAGGTAGCCAGGAAGTCTTCTGGGTCACCCCACACTGGTGCAGGGTCCCAAAGATTTGGGTCTTCCTCAACTGCTTTCCCAGGCCACAAGCATTAAGCAAAATGGGAAGTATGGCCACTGGGATTAGAACAGGTCAACAGATGGGATCCCAGTGCAACAAAGGCGAGGTCCCTAGCTGCTAGGCCATGGCGCCGGGCCCATGCCCTTCTCTCTTTCAGACAATGGACTTTCAAACTAGTGATGGGACCAGATGATATCTCTGAAATAAGTCAACCTTTATGCCAAACAAGATAATTAAGCTCCGTGAGTTCACCCATGTTCATTCTCTGTTGTGACCCACTGTGAAGAGCAAGGAGGTGAATCCAGGAGCTCAGAGAAATGCACGCTGAGGGGAGGAGTACTGGAAGGAAGGAGTGATCCAGGAGCTCAGAGGAACACTCACTGAGGGCAGAAGCACTGAGTGCAAGCAGGTGACCCAGGTTGAATGTAGTGCCTTCTTTTCCTCAGCCAAGGGCACCTCTGGCAGCCCAGGCTCACACTCCCTTTCCACCAAAGTGCCCCACACCTTCCTGAATGTGGAGTCTTGTGATTTTTCTTCTGTCTTAAACATTTAACGGCATTAAGGGTCCATTATACAGTGAGTGGGTAAAATCACCTGAGGGAAATGATTACCAGAGCCAGGTGACAGTACCAATCAGGTGGGAGAATGAGCTGTAACAGAGTTAGAAAGAGAATGGTAGGAAGAGAACGGCTCCATCAGCTGGGAGAACAAATCCTGGGCGCGTGCTTGCTGCCTTCTCCCCGGGTGCCTTGCTGAGTGCACACTGACCCCTTCGTCCAAGAGGGGCCAACACGCCAGTCATCTCGGTGTGAGATGTCTGACCTCCAGGTGCAGGCAAGTCCCTCTGCAATTTTGCACAACGCCATCTCAGGCAAGCAGAGAGGAATACACACAGTAAAACACAAGGCAATAACAGTGTCAGCCACAAACGCAACAAGGACACCGATTTTGCACTGCTGCCCCCTTGCAAATCTCTTCTGGGGAGACAGAGCACTGCAATCTCAGCTGAGAGAGAGTCCTCATGAGGCTGAGAAAGTGGTGGGCAAGGGCGGTGGAGGGGAATGTGGCAAGGGGCCAGTCTCAGGCCTCGGGCTCTGACCTAGGGACAGAAACATCTATTCCCACTTGGTGGTGGACATCATCCCAGCTGCCCACCAGGGTCTGCAAGAGCTGGTATCAAACAATATGGGTGCAAACAAAACACTGCCACACCTTGTTATAAGTAAATATTAATAACTGGAGGTGCTGGAGAGACTGAAGAAAAGGCAAGATAGAATTGCTGTGTGCCCAGAAGCACAACAGTCCACAGGTGACAAACTCCTCCAGAGCTTCTCACTGCTTCGTGGGGACTGGGAACCATGACAACTTACCAAGATTTGGATCCTTTTGGAGACAAAAGCAGAGAGAAAGAACTTCTATAAACTCCCAGTGTCTACTCACGGAGTATAATGGATTGTCCAAAGCAAGACTTCCCAGGGGAACGGCCTTAGCCAGGTGTGGAGCAAGGCACCATGCTGGGCCCCCAACTAGCTTTTCAAACCTTGAGTTGAGGCAACAGTGTTGTAGCGTAATGAGTAAAGGCACTATCTGTGATGGCAGCATTCCATAGGATGCCAGTTCAGGAGCCAACTGCTGTATGTCTGATCCAGCTTTCTGCTTGTGGCCTGGGAAAGCAGTAGAGGGTGATCTGAGCCCCGGGAGAGACTCTGGAGCTTCCCCAGCATATCAGATAAAACCATCGCCTATAGGTGGCCCAGCCATTGCAATCTTTTGGGGAATGAGTGAATGCATACAAGATCACTCTGTCTGCATCTCTCTCCCTCAATGCTCACATGCAGATTGCCAAGGGATTTGACTGCCCTGAGGCCATGGAGGGGCGATAAGGAGGAAGGCCTCTCTTTTCTCTTCCTCTCCCTTGGTTCCCCCTAGCTCTTCCTCTGCCCCCTGCAGGTCCAGCTGGACATCCTTCATGGAGACACCAGACAGAATGTGCAAGTACACGTGCCATAAG
>NW_024465179.1:0-6691 GCF_017591425.1 Ochotona curzoniae | reverse complement strand
TTTTTATTTTTTTTTTTATTTTTTATTGTTGCTTACATTGTATTATGTAGTACAGTTTTATAGGCGCTGGGGATTCCCCCCACCCTCCCATACCCCTCCCCCCATGGTGGATTCCTCCACCTTGTTGCATAACCATAGTTCAAGTTCAGTTGAGATTCATTGCTTGCAAACACATGCCTAGCATAAAGTTCAGCGTCTTATTGTCCAGATAAGTTCAGTGGCCTCTTGGGGAGACCTTCTATGGTCTGAAGATAGGTCTAACAGAGTAAAGATCCGGTCAGTTAAAAGCCCCAACAAGGCCTCAGTATCAATATACAACATTATGGAATTAATTGACATAGTATTGGGTAAACAATATGTTAAAAATAATGCAAGTTCCATTCTTCGAAACATCTGGGTTGAGACAGTATCAATGACAGGTTCAAAAAATAACAAACAACCAAACAAAAAATTACAGGTTAAATCAAGGCAAACATGTGGTATCTAATCTTTTGGGATTCACTCATTTCCCTTAGCATTATAGTTTCCAGTTGTGCCCATTTAGCCACAAAGAACTGCATTTTGTTTTTTTTAATAGCTGAGTAGTATTCCATGGAGTAGATGAACCAAAGCTTTCTTATCCAATCTTCTGCTGATGGGCATTTCGGTTGCTTCCATGTTTTTGCAATTACTGATTGTGCTGCAATGAACATAGGGATGCATGTTGGTTTGTCGTAAAACAGGTGTTTTGGATATATTCCTAGGAGTGCTATTGCTGGGTCATATGGTATGCAGATTTTGAGTTGTTTGAGTGTTCTCCAGACTGATTTCCATAAAGGCTGTACCAATTTGCAGCTCCACCAGCAGTGGAGTAGGGTTCCCTTTTCCCCGCATCCTCGCCAGCAAGCGTCGTTGGTGTTCTTGTTTATGTGGGCCAATCTTGCTGGTGTTAGGTGGTACCTCATCGATGTTTTAATTTGGATTTCCCTTATTGCTAGGGAGCTGGAACATTTTTTCATATGTTTGTTTGCCATTTGGACTTGTTCCTTTGTGAAATGTTTGCCCATTTCCCGTGCCCATTTCTTGAGTGGTTGTTTGTTTTGGTTTTTTGGTTGTTTTGAAGTTCTTTGTATATCCTGGAAATTAGCCCCCTATCGCCTATATCGTGTGCAAAGATCTTCTCCCACTCTGTGGGTTGCTTTTTTACTTTGTTGATTGTTTCCCTTGCTGTACAGAAGCTTCTTAGTTTGATGAGGTCCCATTTGTTTATTCTGTTCTCAACTGCTATTGCTTTTGGTGTCCTTCTTAGAAAGTCGGAACCTACTCCTAGGTCTTGCAGGGTATTTCCTACATTTTCTTGCAAGAGTTTGAAGGTTTCTGGATGTAGGTTTAGGTCTTTTATCCATGTAGATTGGATCTTGGTGTATGGTGATAGATGTGGGTCTATCTTTTTGTTTCTACAGGCTATCAGCCAGTTGTCCCAACAACATTTACTAAAGAGGCCTTCCCACTTGCTTGAGCTGTCATTGGTCTTTTTGTCAAAGATTAATTGGCTGTATTTGTGTGGGTTCCCTTTTGGTGCTTCTATTCTATTCCATTGATCTTCCTTTCTGTCTTTGTGCCAGTACCAGGCTGTTTTGATAACCACTGCTCTATAGTATGTCCAGAGGTCCGGGATTGTGATTCCCCCTGCTAACTTCTTATTTTTCAGGATGGTTCTAGCTATTCGTGGTTTTTTGTGTTTCCAGATGAACTTTTGAATCATTGTATCCAGTTCCGTGAAGAATGTTTTGGGCAATTTGATTGGAATTGCGTTGAAAATGTATATTGCTTGTGGTAGTATAGACATTTTAATGATATTGATTTTGCCTATCCAGGAGCACGGGATGTTATTCCATCTTTTGAGGTTTTGTTCAATTTCCTTTTTAAATAGTTTGTAGTTTTCTTCGAATAGGTCTCCTACGCTTTTGGTTAGATTTATTCCCAAATACTTCATACTTCTCTCTGCTATTTTGAATGGTATCCTGTTGGTTAGATCTTCTTCCATCTTGGTGTTATTTGCGTACACTATGGCTGTTGATTTTCGTTCGTTAATTTTGTACCCCGCCACTCTGCCAAACTCTCGTATAAGTTCTAGCAGTTTCTGTATTGAGTCTCCTGGTTTTTCTATGTATAGGATTATGTCATCTGCATATAGTGAAAGCTTGACTTCTTCGTTTCCTATACGTATGCCTTTGATTTCTTTTTCTTGTCTTATGGCCTCTGCAAGTACCTCTAGGACTATGTTGAATAGCAGTGGTGATAGCGGGCACCCTTGTCTTGTTCCAGATCTCAGTGGGAAGGGTTCTAGCTTTTCTCCATTCAGTATGATACTGGCATTGGGTTTTTCATAAATTGCTTTGATTATGTTGTGGATTTTCCCATCTATGCCTACTTTGGCTAGAGTTTTTAGCATGAAGAGGTGTTGGATTTTGTCGAAAGCTTTTTCTGCATCTATTGAAACTATTATGTGGTTCTTGTTTTGCAGTTTTTGGATATGGTTTATAACATTTATGGATTTCCGAATGTTGAACCATCCCTGCATTCCAGGGATGAATCCTACTTGATCCGGATGAATGATCTGTCTGATGATTTTTTGAATTCTATTGGCTAGGATTTTGTTGAGAATTTTAGCATCAATGTTCATCAGAGAAATAGGTCTGTAGTTTTCCTTCTCTGATGGTTCTCTGTCCGGTTTTGGGATTAAGGTGATGTTGGCTTCATAGAATGAGTTTGGGAGGGTTGCTTCCTCCTCTATTGTTTTGAAGAGCTTGTAGAGGATTGGGGTTAGTTCTGTTCGGAATGTTTTGTAGAATTCTGTAGTGAAGCCGTCTGGGCCTGGGCTTTTTTTCGTTGGGAGATCCTTGATGACTGTTTCAATCTCTACCTCGGTTATGGGTTTATTTAATTCTGCAGTTGCCTCCGGACTGAGTTTTGGTAAGTGGTGGGAGTCCAAGAACTTTTCTATTTCTTGGTGGTCCTCAAATTTGTGGGAGTACAGTTCTTTGTAGTAATTTCTAATTATTTTCTTAATGATTGCAGTGTCTGTTGTTATGTTGCCTTTTTCATCTTTAATGCTATTGATTCTCACTTTCTCTTGTTTATTTTTTTTTGGTCAAATGGGCCAGTGGAGTGTCTATTTTGTTTATTTTCTCAAAAAACCAACTTTTTGATTTGTTGATTTTATGTATAGATTTTTTGATTTCTATTTGGTTTATCTCCTCCCTTGTTTTGATGCTTTCTTGTTTCCTATTGTGCGTGGGACTCTTCTGCTGCTGTTTTTCCAGATCCTGGAGGTGTGAGGTTAGTTCCTTTATTTGGTGTCTTTCTTGGGCCTTGACATGCGCTCCGATTGCGATGAATCTACCTCGTAGCACTGCTTTGGCGGTGTCCCACAAGTTTTGGAATGTTGTATCAGAGTTTTCATTGGTTTCCATAAATTTTTTGATCTCATCTTTGATTTCTTCTCTGACCCAATGTTCGTTTAATAGCATATTGTTCAATTTCCAAGAGTGCCTATACTTCCTGGGGAGTTTTGAGTTGTTGATTGCCAGTTTCATCCCATGGTGGTCTGAGAGGGTACATGGTATGATACTAATGTTTTGGAAGTTGTTTAGATTCGCTTTACGTCCTCTCATGTGGTCGATTCTGGAGAAGGTGCCATGCACTGCTGAGAAGAATGTGTAGTCTGTGGCCTTAGGATAAAAAGTTCTACATATGTCTACTAAGTCCAGTTGTTCTATTGTTTGTGTGAGCTCTGTTGTTTCTTTGTTGAGTTTTTGTTTCGTAGACTGGTCCATTGTTGTTAGAGGTGTGTTGAGATCACCTACAAGAATTGTGCGGGTGTCTATGTCTTCCCTTAAGTCTGTAAGTAATTGCTTTACGTAACTAGGTGCATTAAGATTCGGTGCATAAACATTAATGATGGTGATTGCTTCTTGATGGATCATTCCTTTCACCAGTATAAAATGGCCTTCCCTCTCTCTTTTGATGTTAGTTAGAATGAAATCTATCTCGTCTGAAATTAGGATAGCTACCCCAGCTTTTTTTTCTCATCTATTAGCGTGAAATATCTTTTTCCATCCCTTCACTTTCAGTTTCTTTGCATCCTTTCTGGTTAGATGCGTTTCTTGCAGGCAACAGATGGTTGGGTCTTGTTTGATGATCCATTCTATTAATCTCTGTCTTTTGTTTGGTGAATTTAGACCATTTGTGTTGAGAGTTAAAATTGAGAGGTTGCAATTTTGCCCTGCCATGTGTTTGTGTTATGTGTGTGTTGTTGCCTATGTACTTGTCTTGTTTGTGTGGCCTTTAGTTTGGAGACCTTCTTATTTGCCAACTTTGTTTGTGATTTGCCTCCTTTTTGTCCGGGACTAGCACATTTCTAAGGAGACTTTGCAGGGCTGGTTTTGTGTAGACATATTCTTCTAGTTTTTCCTTGCTATGGAAGTATCTGATTTTGTTCTCAAATACAAATTAGATCTTTGCTGGGTAGATTATTTTTGGTTGACAGTTGTTTTGTTTCAGGACTTGGAAGATCTTTGTCCATTCTCTCCTTGCTTGTAGGGTCTCTTCGGAGAAGTCAGCAGTGATTCTGATGGGTTTTCCCCTGTATGTGATCTTTTCTCTACTTCGTACTTGTCTCAGGATTCCTTCTTTGTCTTCATTGGAGTAGAACTTGAGCACCGTGTGTCTGGGTGAAGATCTCTTTGGATCATTTCTGTTGGGAGTTCTCTCTCCATCCTGTATGCGGGGTGGATTCGTGTTCCAAGTGTTTTGGAAGTTTTCCTGTATAATTTCATCAAGCACTGCTTGCATCCCAGATTCTCTTTCTACTCCCTCGGGGAGGCCGATGATCCGAATATTCAGTTTTCTAAGGTAATCCTTCATCTCTTGCATCATTTTATTAGTTTTGCTGAGGTTTGTCTCCAGCTCTTTAATTCGCTGGGCACCTTCATTTTGTGTGTCTTCTGTTTCAGAGATCCTTTAATCTGCCGCATTTATTCTGTTGATGAGGCTATCAATTTTATAATCTTGGGCATCCAGTTTGGTTTTGATTTGTTGTATTTCGGTGATTATGCGGTTTTGGAGGTCTTCCAGCTTTGTGTCCACGTCTCTGAGAAATTTTAGCATTATTTTCATCAATTTCTTTGCTGGTAACATTTCCATGTCTTCATCTCGTATCACGGATATTGATAATGGCTTTTGGCCCTTGTTTGGTGGGGTGCTGCCTCTTTCATCTGGAGCACAACTCTTTCTGGTGGTTTTTCCCATTGCGTTGGTGTATTCTGGTGAGGCAAATGGACCCGTGTGTGGAGGGGCTGTCGGGTGCTTTCCTGTAGAGATTGGAGCCTGCAGGCGTGGTGTTGCCAGGCGTGGTAATTTTCAAGACACCGTTGGTGCGTTCTCAGAGCCTGGGGCTGTAGAGCACCATCTTGGGGGCCCAGTGGATTCCAGGCACACTCTGGGCATCTTCTACAAGTGTGACACCCCAGGGTGTGGAGGGATGGAGGCGCTCTCTGGGTGTGCCCCCTTCACAGGAATCCACAGGGCGTAGAAGGTTTTATGTGCTTTCTCCCTGCGTTCTCTGTGTCAGGGACTGTAGGGTTTTTCAGAGCCCACCTGGTGCGTCTCCCACACACGGGACTATGGGTGAGGCACTTTCCAGGCGTGGCTCTTGTGCAATAAATCCACCACTCTTGGTGTGTGGGTGTTCAGAGCCCCTGCTCCCGTGTGGCTCCCCCACACAGGCCCTTAGCAGAGGAGTGGCCCAGGTGCCCTGTTATGATTTCACGGCAGGTTCGCACCGTGTCAGTGTGGTGCAGGAGTTTTCAGAGCTCTCCTGGTGTGTCACCCACTCTCAGAACTGCGGGGTGGGAGGCGAGAAGTGAGCAGTTCACACTATGGGAGTGGTACCTGCATGTCAGGGACACACAGCGCTACACTTCCCAAAACTCAGAGCCCTCCTGACACCTGGCAGCTGCGCTGTGGAGGCAGCTGCTGCAGGCGGGACACACAGCCCGCTCGAGGCAGTGTTCAGAGGCCTTCTGGTGTTCTCGCGCACCCACCAGGTAGGGTGTGGGGGTCTCCAGACCCTCGCCAGCAGCCTCTGTGCACCAAGACGCACCGGCCCCCTCAGCGCAGGAACATCCAAGGCGCCTTCCCGGGGCCCCCTCAGCCACCAACACCACTGTGCGTAGTTCCCAAGGCACAGACCCGACAGTTTCAGGCTGCCTGCCCCGCGTTCTCAGAGACTGGAACCTCAGCAGGTGGTGAGAAATGCGGAGGCTGTTATGTTAACCCTTTGCTCACCAAACGTCCGGCTGTTGCAGTCTGCTTCTGCTGCTCTCCGCCGGCGACGATCCCTCCGATTTCCCTGTCTCCGAGCTGGCCGCGTCTTCCGTCAGGCCGTTTTCAAAAGTGACTCAGCAGGTCTGGAGTGGGATGTCGGTTTCTCTACCTTTGCCCTGCTCCGTTCTCGTTGTTCTTCCAAGTTGTGTGGATCTTTTTGGCTCCACACTGTCCCAGGGAGCTTCATGGACCTCTCCCTGCGTTTCCCTGCTGTTCCTCTTTGCTGCTTCTGTAGCGTTCTATCCCTCTTTCTCTAGACGCTGCCTCACAGCCTTCCTCCTACGTCGGCCATCTTCTCTCTCTCTCTATGTACACTATTTTT
>NW_024465178.1:0-27984 GCF_017591425.1 Ochotona curzoniae | reverse complement strand
GCCATCACAACAAAATTGTTCCACAGGAAGATGCTAGAAGTATTTCCTGTCCAGAAGGCAATGGCTTAGGGAACATTTTCCAGTAAAATTAAGTATCTGGTCATCTTCAGTGTACAGTTAAGTTGCAGTGAGACAAATTACATCTTTCTTATCTGTTTGTGTCTACTATATAAAAGCCAATAGTGAATCTTTGTTTTATTTGCATCTCTTGCTGAATGCAAACTTTTACTGGTCTTCATGGTTCTTACGACTTGTGCAAATATCATTGGGTATTTGATTGGCATATATGTCATGAGTTACAGCAAATTAGTTTTACAAGAAGGTAGAACTAAGCGATACAGATCAATATTACTTCAGGTTTGTGCAGCCAGCCAATTATGGATAGAACACTTTCAATCTCTGCAAGAATTGGTCCTATAGCATAGATCCTGACCATGGATAGCAATGTTGCCGCATTTAAAGTGATATTGCCACCCTTAAGGCAACGTTTGCCTGATACCTTGGTCATAGACTTCAATTTCAAGCATGCTTTCCAACTAATGATATTTCTTATCCTGTGGTGCACATGCTAACAACCCTGAACTACTACTCACAATAGTGAATCAGGTGATAAATCTACTCTGTGAATCTGCACCATAAAATGAATCCTACACATTTACTCAAATTACACTCCAGTTTTCTGCCTTCACACTTTGAAATCTCAATGTCATACAATCCCTGTGTTACTGTAGGAAAACTGTTCTCAAGTATCATAGGCACCCATCTCATCAGCCTAGTGCACTTCTCTCAAAATCCCATTTTATGTCTTGACTATAACAAATTCATTGCACCACTGAAACAGGAAACACACAAATTCCAAAGATTTTGAATCTATGAGATGAAAATAATCAAATTCAATTGGAGATAGATTGAGAAATGGGTTAGAAACACAGTTATGGTTATATTCACATACCTTTGTATATACAAACTCATATCATGGAATAGAGAACACTTGTAGAATCTTAAACAGTAAGGATGAAGAATTCCTGAGAGAAAGGCATCTGTGTAGTAGAGACTATCACACAACACACACTGGAATGAAGCCGGGTAAAATTTATTAACAGCTGAATGAAGATATAAACTAGGAACAGTGAAACCAAACTATGGAAGGTGCATTATAAATATACCAAATGACCTTTTCCATCTGTGGCTCATTATTCAGTCTAATAAATCAAGAGAATGATCATCGTATTCCTGTGTCCAGTGAATTTCCACTCTTACCTGCCTGCTGCTGTAGTTTTGCCTATCCCTGGAGTGTGGATTTCATGCCTGTTTGTTGACTGCCACAGGTGTATCTGGTCTCTGTTACGCTGTTGTGCTCTTGTTGCTTTCCCTGTGTGCAGTGGATTGCAGGTATCCCACTGCTATTGGCCATATTTCTTTTTCTGGAATCTAGCCTTTGTTCTTCACCTTACTATTGATTCTGCTTCAGATATACCAGTCTGTACCCTATACAGACATCTTTCTTCTTCAATGATTAAATTTTTAAACAGCCAAATTACAGCTCCATTAGTTACATCCCACACATGTTTGGCATTCCACTGCTCACCAGGAGCTTGAGTTGGGAATGGGAACTGGAAGGGGGCTGGACCTCCACTGGGGTGTGGGGTAAGAACTGCAGCAGCCGCCTGGATGCAGGATACCATGGAACAGGGGTGTCTCATGCCTGGATACACACACCTGCAACCACTTGCACGTGATGGGTTGCACCTTGGCCTGTCTAAGCGCCATGGGCTAGCCTTCACTTGGGAGTCTTCAGGCTGTTAAGCAGGCCTGGACCCTTCCACTGCTAGCTACTAGCTTGAGCTGGGAATGGGAAGAGTGGGAGCTGAGCCTGTGTGATTGACTTCCAGCGCCACCTGGCTTCTGGGGTGCCAGAATCAGTGCTGTATCATGTCTGGATACACACAAAAGCATCCACGTGCACATGGTGGGCTGTGCCCAAGCCTGAAAAAGCCCCTGGCCTGCTTTTCACCGGGGTAAGTCTTGGGGCTTTGTTAAGCAGGTCTGGACCCTGCCACTGCTCACCAGGTACTTGAACTGGGGACGGGAATGGGCTTGGGCAAGACCTAAGCATGAGGTTTTGGACTTCCAGCAGCCACCTGTTTGCAGTGGCCCAGGGAACAGGTGTCTGTCAGACCTGGATACACATGCCAGCCACCACGTGCATGTGATGGCTTGTGCCCAAGACTGACCAAGCCCCATGGGCTGCCCTTCACTAGGGTAAGTCTCAGGGCTTTGATAAGCAGGACAGGACCATGCCACCCCTCCCCAGGAGCTTGAGCCAGTGATGGCAATGGGAAGGGTTGGGACCTGAGCTTGGGGCTTTGGACCTCCAACAGCCACCTGGCTGTGGGGTCCCCGTTACTGAAGGTGTCTCATGCATGGATGCGCATACCACCCACCAAGTGTATGTGATGAACTCCAAATGCTCCACTTGCTGGACACACGGAAAGCGAGCTCTTTGATTTTGGTTCTTTGATTTGCTGCTTAGGTAGGTCCCGGCTGAACCCACAGTGCTTTGGGGATGAGAATCAATCCTAATGATTCCCAATGACAATAAATCTTCCCCTGAAGAACCTGCAATTAATATTATCTCAACATCACACAGCCCATACCACATGCCATAAGATATTGTGAAATAACAGAAGAACCAACAGTCAAAGTAAGTCATACTGTTTAGGATCTACATCAGAGAACTAACATAAAACCTAATATACTTTAATACTCTATGTTATTCCATATTAGAGTGGGAGAACAGAGAAATCTTCCATCTCCCTAGAATGTGTGAGGTAGATGTGATATACAAGCTAGGAGTATCATACTGGCAACTGATAACAACAGACTCGAATCAGAATTAGACAATTGTTAAACTACAAAGATATACAGAAGGATTCAAGAGCGATCCTGACAACCTCTTAACCGGAGGTCATATTCAAAGAGCAGGGTGGGACGCCAGAGTGGAGCATGGGGACAAGAGGAGGCTTGTATCCGAATCCTGAAGACTTTGAGATCCTCACCAAGGTCTATCAGAATGAGCACTAAGGACTACATTCCAGCTACTAAGGAGAAAACGAGGAATTGAAGTGCCCTCGGAGGCCAAGAACTCTGTGGTCATCCATTCCTGCTTGAGTCTACCACATGGAATGGAACAAGTTCAAATCCTCCCTCAGGATCCAAGAGCAACAGTCAGGAGTCCTGAGCAGTCTGCAGATACAAAAGAACAATGGACTTCCTTTGTGACTAGGGAGGGGAGCTCTCTCTGGTCCTTGCTTTGATTCCACACACTCTCTGGCAATGACCATCAGGGTCACTGCAGAATCCACTCAAAACAAATAACCAACCAAACTAACTAAAATCTAGAATAAATAGACAGAGAACAAGAAAAGCCTAGAAATAGACAGGAAGCAGTCAGCGTGGACTCACTTATGTCATACTAGGTGAGACACAAAGATTAGTTACTCCTCACTGGGGAATTAAAGATTACTCTGCACACCCTTCTATAAAACTGTTCTGCACCTAAATTGTTGATATACATGAGACAACTGAATGTTAAACTATAGCAATTTTAAGGTGTATAGAATTTGGTTGTATATAAACTAAAATCGAAATGACAGTGAAGAAGTCACAGGATGTGGTTAAGAGCTTGCATTTTTTTTAACATATTGAGTACTCAATAATATGTCCACTAATTCCATAACATTATAAATTGTTGCTGATGATATGTTGGGGCTTTTGGTTGATCGGGATGATACTCTGTCAACTTATCCTTCACACCAGAGATGGTCTCCATAAGAAGCCATTGAACTTATCTGGACTGTGAGATACTGTACTCTATGCTTGGTGTATGATTGCAATGAAAAAGTCTCAACTGAACTTGAACTGTGGCAACACAGGAGGTGGAGGAATCCACAATGGGAGGAGGGTTTGGGGAGGTGTGGGACGAATCCCAGTATATAAGAAACTAACCCCAATCCTCTACAAGCTCTTCAAAACAATAGAGGAGGAAGCAACCCTCCCAAACTCATTCTATGAAGCCAACATCACCTTAATCCCAAAACCGGACAGAGAACCATCAGAGAAGGAAAACTACAGACCTATTTCTCTGATGAACATTGATGCTAAAATTCTCAACAAAATCCTAGCCAATACAATTCAAAAAATCATCAGACAGATCATTCATCCGGATCAAGTAGGATTCATCCCTGGAATGCAGGGATGGTTCAACATTCGGAAATCCATAAATGTTATAAACCATATCCAAAAACTGCAAAACAAGAACCACATAATAGTTTCAATAGATGCAGAAAAAGCTTTCAACAAAATCCAACACCTCTTCATGCTAAAAACTCTAGCCAAAGTAGGCATAGATGGGAAAATCCACAACATAATCAAAGCAATTTATGAAAAACCCAATGCCAGTATCATACTGAATGGAGAAAAGCTAGAACCCTTCCCACTGCGATCTGGAACAAGACAAGGGTGCCCGCTATCACCACTGCTATTCAACATAGTCCTAGAGGTACTTGCAGAGGCCATAAGACAAGAAAAAGAAATCAAAGGCATACGTATAGGAAACGAAGAAGTCAAGCTTTCACTATATGCAGATGACATAATCCTATACATAGAAAAACCAGGAGACTCAATACAGAAACTGCTAGAACTTATACGAGAGTTTGGCAGAGTGGCGGGGTACAAAATTAACGAACGAAAATCAACAGCCATAGTGTACGCAAATAACACCAAGATGGAAGAAGATCTAACCAACAGGATACCATTCAAAATAGCAGAGAGAAGTATGAAGTATTTGGGAATAAATCTAACCAAAAGCGTAGGAGACCTATTCGAAGAAAACTACAAACTATTTAAAAAGGAAATTGAACAAAACCTCAAAAGATGGAATAACATCCCGTGCTCCTGGATAGGCAAAATCAATATCATTAAAATGTCTATACTACCACAAGCAATATACATTTTCAACGCAATTCCAATCAAATTGCCCAAAACATTCTTCACGGAACTGGATACAATGATTCAAAAGTTCATCTGGAAACACAAAAAACCACGAATAGCTAGAACCATCCTGAAAAATAAGAAGTTAGCAGGGGGAATCACAATCCCGGACCTCTGGACATACTATAGAGCAGTGGTTATCAAAACAGCCTGGTACTGGCACAAAGACAGAAAGGAAGATCAATGGAATAGAATAGAAGCACCAAAAGGGAACCCACACAAATACAGCCAATTAATCTTTGACAAAAAGACCAATGACAGCTCAAGCAAGTGGGAAGGCCTCTTTAGTAAATGTTGTTGGGACAACTGGCTGATAGCCTGTAGAAACAAAAAGATAGACCCACATCTATCACCATACACCAAGATCCAATCTACATGGATAAAAGACCTAAACCTACATCCAGAAACCTTCAAACTCTTGCAAGAAAATGTAGGAAATACCCTGCAAGACCTAGGAGTAGGTTCCGACTTTCTAAGAAGGACACCAAAAGCAATAGCAGTTGAGAACAGAATAAACAAATGGGACCTCATCAAACTAAGAAGCTTCTGTACAGCAAGGGAAACAATCAACAAAGTAAAAAAGCAACCCACAGAGTGGGAGAAGATCTTTGCACACGATATAGGCGATAGGGGGCTAATTTCCAGGATATACAAAGAACTTCAAAACAACCAAAAAACCAAAACAAACAAGCCACTCAAGAAATGGGCACGGGAAATGGGCAAACATTTCACAAAGGAACAAGTCCAAATGGCAAACAAACATATGAAAAAATGTTCCAGCTCCCTAGCAATAAGGGAAATCCAAATTAAAACATCGATGAGGTACCACCTAACACCAGTAAGATTGGCCCACATAAACAAGAACACCAACGACGCTTGCTGGCGAGGATGCGGGGAAAAGGGAACCCTACTCCACTGCTGGTGGAGCTGCAAATTGGTACAGCCTTTATGGAAATCAGTCTGGAGAACACTCAAACAACTCAAAATCTGCATACCATATGACCCAGCAATAGCACTCCTAGGAATATATCCAAAACACCTGTTTTACGACAAACCAACATGCATCCCTATGTTCATTGCAGCACAATCAGTAATTGCAAAAACATGGAAGCAACCGAAATGCCCATCAGCAGAAGATTGGATAAGAAAGCTTTGGTTCATCTACTCCATGGAATACTACTCAGCTATTAAAAAAAACAAAATGCAGTTCTTTGTGGCTAAATGGGCACAACTGGAAACTATAATGCTAAGGGAAATGAGCGAATCCCAAAAGATTAGATACCACATGTTTGCCTTGATTTAACCTGTAATTTTTTGTTTGGTTGTTTGTTATTTTTTGAACCTGTCATTGATACTGTCTCAACCCAGATGTTTCGAAGAATGGAACTTGCATTATTTTTAACATATTGTTTACCCAATACTATGTCAATTAATTCCATAATGTTGTATATTGATACTGAGGCCTTGTTGGGGCTTTTAACTGACCGGATCTTTACTCTGTTAGACCTATCTTCAGACCATAGAAGGTCTCCCCAAGAGGCCACTGAACTTATCTGGACAATAAGACGCTGAACTTTATGCTAGGCATGTGTTTGCAAGCAATGAATCTCAACTGAACTTGAACTATGGTTATGCAACAAGGTGGAGGAATCCACCATGGGGGGAGGGGTATGGGACGGGTGGGGGGAATCCCTAGTGCCTATAAAACTGTACTACATAATACAATGTATGCAACAATAAAAAAAAGAAACCATATCAATAATGCAATGTAATAATTTTAATGAATAAATAAATAAATAAACAAAAAACAAATATGCATTCAATGGACATAGCATGGTCGACTAGCAGCCATAGTAGCCATGATGCTCACATTTCATGCACCAAAGAACTCATAGGACACTGGTTCTAATACTGGTAATGCCACTAACTGTACAAATTCTGGCTTGTGGCCTTGGGAAACAGTGAAGGATGGCCTAAGCCTTGGGGCCCTGCACCTAGGACAGCAGATCCAGGAGATTCTCCTGGCACCTGGCTTTGGATCAACACAACTCCAGCCATCACTGATGCTTGGAAAGTGGATCAACAGGCAGACGATCTTCCTCTCTGACTCTCCTGCTCTATATATTTGATTTTCCAATGAAAATAAAAGAAAACTACTTTAAAAAATGAATTCAATGAAATAACAAATGAGACATTTCCTAAACTACACAAAGAATGGAAATTAATATCCAAGAGGGGCACAGGACTCCCAAGAGGGTTGACCAAAGTGATCTTGACCATAACGCAAGATAATCAAACTCTTGTCAATTGAATACAAGAAAGAAACCCTTCAATGTGCTCAAGAAAAAAAAATCGATTGATGTAGGAAAATTAAATCCACAGCTGATATCTCACAGGAGACTACAGGTCAGAAGAGAATGGTGTGATACATTCCAAAATCTGAAAGCAAAATTTGTCACTTTAGAATAATGTACCCAGCAAAGCTTTCTTTTGTCGTCTTCTTCTTTTGTATTATATATATATTTTTTGCATTTTATATACTCATTATTTATGTATTATTAATACAATATTATATATTTTATGTTTATTTTATATTATTATATAATATATTATTTTATACATATTTATTATTGTTTAATATATATTATCTTTTATATTATATATATTATTTTTATGTATATTTACTTTTGTAGATTTTTTACATATGTGATTAGCAGGAAAAAGAACAAGGGCTACAGGAAGGTGGCTGAGATTACAATTTCCTCACTGTCTTTTTTATCCTCCTGAATCTGAAGGAAAGGAGGAGTCAAGGAGAGAAGTCACATCCAGCCTCCTTTATTGAAAAGGCAGATAGGGCCTGGTGCGATGGCTCAGGGGTTAAGGTCCTCACCTTGCACGCCCAAGATCCCATATGGGCACCGGTTCTTCTCCTGGTGGACCCGCTTCCCATCCAGCTCCCTGTCTGTGGCCCGGGAAAGAAGTTGGGGAAGGTCCAAAGCTTTGGGACCCTGCAGCCGTGTGGGAAACCCAGAAGATGATCCTGGCTTTGAAGCGGCATAGCATC
Organism: Ochotona curzoniae; assembly: GCF_017591425.1. Taxonomy (NCBI): domain Eukaryota; kingdom Metazoa; phylum Chordata; class Mammalia; order Lagomorpha; family Ochotonidae; genus Ochotona; species Ochotona curzoniae. The sequence goes on along the minus strand of NW_024465178.1, from coordinate 19,868 downwards.
GGCCATTGTGCTTACTTGGGGAGTGAATCATCAGACAGAAGATGTTCCTCTCTATCTCTCCTCTCTGTATATCCGCCTTTCCAATAAAAAATAATAAAATTAATCTTATAAAATTAATAAAAAAGAAAAGGCAGATAAACAGAGAGGAGGAGAGATAGAGAATTTCTAATAACTCACTCTTGGAGCGACCACAATGGCCAGAGCTGAGCCAATCTGAAACGAGGAGCCAGGAGCTTCTTCTAGGTCTCCCATGTGCACTCAGGGTCCCAAGGCTTTAAGCCATCCTCAATTGCTTCCCCAGGCCACAAACAAGGAGCTAAATGGGAAGTGAAATGTGCCGCCAGGATTAGAACCAGTACCCATATGATCTCCTGGCCTATTCAAGGTGAGGACTTTAGTCTCTAGGCTTCTGTGCTGGTCCCAATTTGTATTATAAAAATGAAACTTCTTCTACAATGAAAAAAAAAAGAGTTAAAAGAATATGCCTTTCCTGCACTTCATGAGCCACCATGCACGTGGAGTAGTGTGTGTGCCTTCCAAAGCCAAAGTGCGTTTGGGAGCAAGAAATGTCTTCGCTCTCAGAATATGCCCTTTGGATGAATCATCTGAGTGTGGGCTCTTTAGTGAAGTTGCCAGGCACACTGGTTCCAAGTCTGTGAAAATGGTGAGACTATTCAGCTTAAGCCAAATAGAGGGAATTTACAACTGGCATCCCTATAGCAACATGCTCTTGGCCCTCATGGTGATTCTCCCATTTCATGGCCTCTACAGAGATGAGCATTAGGCTTTTTGGAAGGAGGAGCAAGCACAGGTAAAGAAGCTTCATGAAAAGGGAAGCCAAAGAAAGAAGGGGGAAGAGAAACAAAAAGAAATAGAGTTGGCCTATGCAGAGGGAACTTCGTTTGCAGAGACTGAAAGGACCATGTGTAGTTCTTGTCCATGTTGGAGGTTGTTCCTGGTTCTCAGTGACCTGCCTTATGTGAAGACAGTCATCTCCACGCTGAAGCCAAATGCAGTTAAAGTGTGACAGGTCACCTCAGTATTCTAATACTGCAAAATCATTCTGGTACTGGGTTTGTAAGCTGACGTTCACCTAATAGAATGAATTGAATAGTGAAATGGCTCCATCAATGAATAAATGATTGTCTCATGACTTATTTAGCATGGAGATGGAATGTTGGAGAGCAGCAGGGGCTGTGAGGGGTAGCCTCATTACATGGTTTTTGGAGAGTTTCTTCCTCAGTCATTTCTTGCTTCCCTACTAACTTAACACTAAGCTTCTTTGGCCATCAGCCTCTGTTTCCCACAGCAAGATCCAAAACTACATTTCACCTACCCCTTTGAGAATATCTAGTAAGATGGATCTGTATATTAAAGGAACTGCCTGAGAAGAGAGAAGTGAACACCATCCTATGTACAAAAGGTCCTGGATACATGATAATGTGGTGATTACCAAGAGAAAAAGTCCCTATTACATAGAAAAGTGAATCGTATGGATGATACTAATATTACATATAATTGCATTAAACACTACAAAGGGAAAAGCCAGACTTTGATGAAAGTGTGAATGGATGGCTAGATGGGTCCAGAGGCAAGGTCCAAAGCTCATCAGTTGAAATAAAAATTCCATGACGAAATATTTAAACTGAACTTCAAAGGATCAATGAGAGCCAGATGCATAACATTTGCTCTAATGATTAAGACACTGGTGGAGGGGTCAGCATCGTGGTCACTACCTGTAAGTTAACCTGTAATTTAAGCCATTACCTGTGATGCCTCATGCTGCATGAGTATGGATTTGAGTTCTGGCTTCTCCACCTCTGATCCTTTTTAAATATGAATTAGAAGTAAACAAACAAAAAAATGGTTGAAACACCATGCTCCATATCAGAGTTCCTGAGTCTGATTCTTGCTAAGGCTCCAAATTCCAGCTTCCTTCTAAAGCATACCTGGGAAGCAGAAGTTCAAGTGATGGCAACACAATCCATGTGCAAAAGCTGGATTGAGTTCCCAACCCCCAGTTTTCACCTGGTCCAGTGTGTACATTGAGGATATGTGGAGTGTGAAATTGGAGTTTTTCTCTCTCCAGGAAGTAAGAGAAGAAACAAGTGCTAAAGGTATTTGGAGCAAATAGATTTTCATTTGCAAACCTTAAGGTTAGAGAACACCAATCTCTACAAAGAACCAAGAACAGGCAACATGCTTGGCCATAGGAAATAATCAAACCATCAAGGGCTTTGGAACTTTCATGAACAAGCTTGGATTTAAACCACTTAGTCAGAGTTCAGAGTATATAAGATACTTTTGTTGGATATGACAGTACTGTATATTTGTGCAGCTAGCTGCTGATTTGATTGTTTTGTAGCATTGAGTTTCCAGACTGGTTTGGGGGCTTCTTTGAAGTATTTTTCCAAGAGTAGGTCTGAAACAACAGTTCCCGGTAAATTTTTGAAGTGTGTTTTAATTATAAGAAACATAATAAAATGTACCATCTAAGAGAAAAATGAATACAATTCTTCCAATCCTACCCTGCAATGATACTTAAAAAGATACTCTCTTGATGGAGAAAAGGAATAGCAAAACAAAAAGTAATGGCAAATGTGAAGAACATCTCAGTAAAATAACAAGAAAAAAAATCAAACAATGAATATACCATTGCTAAAATGACAGGGCCAAATCACCACCTCTGTATATAAATCCTGAATGGAAATGGCTAAACCCATAAACCAAATGCATAGATTAGCAGACTGTGTTTAAAAACAAAACAAAGCAAAACAAAAAAAACAAAAAAATTGTCTGTTTCTGACAGGAGACATATCTCACTAACAAAGATCAGCGAAAACACTATCTTACAGATTCTGATGATTTTGTTTTTATTTTCATTTCTTCAAAACATTTTTCTCATAATATACATCTTTTTCAGCAGTGCATGGCACCTTCGCAGAATTGACCACATGATAGGGCACAATGGAAGACTCACTAACTTCAAAAAAATAGGAATCATACCAAGCACCTTCTCAGACCACAAAGGAGTGAAAGTGGAAATCAATGAATCAAAATGCCCAAGGAATCACGAAAACACCTGGAGGCTGAACAATCTGCTACTAAATGAAAAATGGGTCAGGGAAGAAATAAAGGACAAGGTCAAAAATTTTATGGAAACCAACGAAAACTCAGATACAATGGTCAAAAACTTGTGGGGCACCACCAAAGCAGTGTTGCGTGGTAAGTTCATAGCAATCGGTGCCTATGTCAAAACCCAAGGAAGATGCCAAATACAGGAATTAAATACACACCTCCAGAAATTAGAGAAACAACAACAAAATGACCTTTCAAACAAAAGAGAACAAATCATCAAAACAAGACAGGAAACAAATCAAATTGAAATTAAAAAAAGAAAAGAAAATACTAATCACAAAATCAATGAATCAAAAAGCTGGTTCTTTGAGAAGATAAATAAAATAGACAGCCCACTGACCCGTTTGACAAAGAAAAAAATGAGAGAAAACGGGAATTAGTAGCATCCAGGATGAAAAAGGCAACATAACAACTGACACCACAAGCTCAGAGGCAACAGAAGACATGAACAAACCTGTAACTGAGATAGAGATTGAATCAGTGATTAAAGATCTCCCAACAAAGAGAAGTCCAGGTCCAGATGTTTCACTACAGAATTCTACAAAACATCCCAAGCAGATCTAACCCCAATTCTCCACAATCTCTTTAAAACAATAGCAAAGAAAGCCACCCTTCCAAACTCATTCTATGAAGCCAACATCACCTTAATTTCAAAACCAGGTAGAGAACTAACAGAGAAGGAAAACTCCAGACCAAACTCCCTGATGAACATTGATGCTAAGATTCTTAATGAAATCCTAGCCAATAGAATTTAAATATATATATATTTATATATATATATATATAATATAATATATAATAATAATATAATATATTATATAACATAATAATATAATATACTATAATATATATATATAATATATATAAATATATATAATATATATATAATATGATATATATATATCAGACAGATCATTCATCCAGATCAACTAGAATTCAACCCTGGCATGCAGGTATGATTCAACATTTGAAAATCCATAAATATGATACATCACATTCCAAAACTGAAGAATTGAAATCATACAATGGTATCAATTGACACACAAAAAAGCTTTCGACAAAATCCAACGCGACTTCTTGCTATAAACCCAAACCAGGGTAGGCGTAGAAGGAACAATCCACAACATAATCAAAGCAATATACAAAAAACCCAACACTAGCATTAGACTGGATGCAGAAAACCTGGAACACTTTCCACTGAGATCTGCAACAAGACAAGGATGTTCACTATCACCATTGCTATTCAACATAGTCTTAGAGGTACTTGAAGAGGCCATAAGACAACAAGAAGAAATTAAAGGAATCCAAATGAGGAAGGACGAAGTCAAGCTTTCACTATTTGCAGATGACATGATCATTTACACAGAAGAACCGAGAGACTCTACAGAGATTCCTAGGACTTATACAAGAGTTTGGACAAGGGGCAAGGTACAATCACATGAACAAAACACAATAGCATTAGTGTATGCAAACAGTGCCAAGATGGAAAAAGATCTAACCAGCAAAATCCCATTCAAAATAATAGAGAAGAGCATGGAGTATCTAGGAATAAACCTCACCAAAAATGCATGAAATCTCTTTGAAAGAAACTACAGTAAGCTTAATAAAGAAATGGAGGAAGATTTCAAAAGACGGAGAAACATCCTATGGTCCTGGATAGGTAAAATCAATATCGTTAAAATGACTATGTTACCAAAAGTAATATACATATTCAACGCTATCCAAATCCAAGTACTCAAAACATTCTTCATAGAACTTGAAAAAAATGATACAAAGGTTCATCTGGAAAAACACAAACACACACACACGTACACACACTGAAACAAAACCACGAGAAACTAGAACCATCTTGAAGAATATGAAGTTAAAGGGGAAACCACAGATCCGGACCTCTGGACATACTATACGGTGGTGGCTATTAAAACAGCATGATACTGGCAAGAGATAGAGAGGAGGACCAACGGAGTTGAATAGAAACAACAGAAGGGAACCCACATAGATAAAACCAAATAACCTTTGAAAAAAAAAAATAGACAACAATGCTTGCAATGGGAAATTGTCTTCAATAAATTCTGTTGGGACAACTGGCTAATAGCCTTCAGAAACTGCAAAAAAAGACCCACACCTTTCACTATACATAAGATCAAATCTAAATGGATAAAAGACCTAAACCTACACCCAGAAATTTTAAACATTTGGAAGAAAATGATGGACACATCGGGCAAGAGTTAGGTGTAGGCACTGACTTTCTAAATAGAACACCAAAAGCAATAGCAATCAAATAACCAAAATTAAGAAATGGGTCTACATCAAACTAAGAAGCTTCTGCACAGCAAGGGAAAAAATCAACAAAGGAAAAAAGTAACTCACAGGATGGGAGAAGATCTTTGCACACTACATAGGTGATAGGAGGCTTAACTCCAGAATACACAAAGATCTCCAGAGAAATCAAAACACCAAAACAAACCACTCAAAAAATGGGCACGGGAAATGGGCCGACATTTCACAAAGGAACAAATGCAAATGGTAAACAAACATATGAAAAAATGCTCAAGTTCCCTGGAAATAAAGGGAAATCCAAATTAAGACAGCAATGGAGTTCACAGAAAGACAGTAAGGATGGCACACATACAAAAAACCACCAACAACACTTGCTGGCAGGGTTGTGGGGAAAAGGGAAGACTTCTCCATTGCCAGTGAGAATGAAGGTTGGTGCAGCCTCTGTGGCAATCAGTGTGGAGAACACTCAAACAAATAAAAATCTGCATAGCATATGATCGAGCAATAGCACTCCTAGGAATATATCCAAAACACCTGCTACATGAGAAACTTACATGAACCCACATGTTCATAGCAGCACAATCAACAATTGCAAAAACTTGGAAGCAACCCAAATGCCCATCAACAGAAGACTGGATAAGAAAACTATGGTTTCTTTGCTCCATGGAATACTACACAGCTTAAAAAAAAATGAGAGAGGTGCACTTTATTGTGGGAAAAAGACCCAACTGGAAAGCATCATGCTAAGGGAAATGAGTCAGTCCCCAAAGGTTAGATACCACATGTTTTCCTTAATTTAAGCTATTGCTGTCAATCTCAAAAATGGTACCTGCAAATTGTAATATTATTTCAAGCTCTAACATCCTGTATGTCATGTAACAAGTGAATGTGATGTAATCAATGAACCTACAATCAATGTGAGGCAGACTGCTCATGATCTTCATGAAATAATTGTAAATCCTAGTGTACTTTTAAGACGCTATGCTTCTCAGTAATGGGAATGGAGAGCAGAGAAATCTTCCATCTCCCTAGAATATGTGAGGATATGTAAACTATAACCTATCAAGAACATTACAGATAACTTATACACAACAGACTTGAATCAGCATTAGACAACTGTAAAACCACAAAGGCGAATGGTGTAGGTGTGTTTGGGCACGTATCAAAAGAGATCCTGACAACCTCTTAAGAAGACGTCATATGCACAGAGCAGGGGGATCCCAGACTGGAGCAGGTGGACAAGAGGAGACTTGTATCCCAACCCTCGAGACTCCTGGATCCTCATCAAGGACTTTCAGTATAAGCACCAAAGACTACATCCCAACCGCCAAGGAGACCACAGGAATTGGGGTGTGTTCAAAGGGTAAGTACTCTGAGGTCATCCACTCCCATTTGAACCTCCTGCATGGAATAGATCAAGTCCAAATCCCTCCTCGCAGAGCCCAATGTCATGGGAACAACAGCGAGGAGCCCTGAGCGGCCGACAGAAGCAGAACAATAAACTCCCTCAACACCAGGGAGAAAAGCTTTCTCTGGTCCTTACTTAGTTCCAATAATGGACTCCCACCCTCTCTTTGCAATGACCTTCAGGATTGCCCTGGAGCCCCTCACCCCCCGATAAACAAACAAAGAACAATAACAAATTAGAATGGACAGAGAACAACAAGGAAAGCTTAGGAACTAGCCAAGAAATGCTCAGTGGGGATTCACACATACATTACTAGGTAGGACACAAAAATAAACTACTCCTAACTAGGGTATGGAAGATTTATCTGCACACCCCTCCCAACAGTGTTCTATGCCTCAACTGGTGTCACATGCCTTGCTAAAGGTATAAGCCAGTTTTTACACTATCCTGAAATCTGTCAAGTTCAGTAAAAATTATGCTTCAACACAATAAACTGCTAAACACTAAAAGGAAAATAGACATGAGACAGCTGAATAGTATCCTATAGCCAACTTAAGGTAGATAGAAGCCTGTTGTATACAAAGTATATTTGAAATGTGAATGAAGTAGTCACAGGATGTGGTTAAAACTTGCATTGTCTAACATATCAGTCACTCAATACAATGTTAATCAACACCATAATGTTGGAAACTGTTGCTGATGTTATGTTATGGGTTTTAATTGGTCAGCACGATATTCTGCCATCTATGTCTTAAGACCAGGCTTGGTCTCCCCAAGAAACTGTTGAATTCAGCTGGGCAATAAGATACTGGACTTTATGTATGGCACATGCTTGCAATGAAAGAAACAAGACTGGATTTTATTTTTTATATATATATATTTTTTTTTTTTGCTTTTGAAATTTTTATTAGTAATCTGGAAGCATTATCTCTTTGAGGTCTTGGAATTTTGGCGGCCCAGGAGAACTGGTGGGCTCTCGTTTCTGAAGTTCCAGTTCAGAAGGCTAAGAGAGACCTGACATACTGTATCAGGGAACTTAGGGCCTATTCTTGGCTTTCTGTTTTTTTATTTTGTCTATTCTTAATTTTTAAAAAAAAAACTGAAGCAGTTTTGCAAGTATATGTAAAAAGGCATTGATTCCTAAAATTATGTGTCTGTATATGTTTGTGTACTTCAGGCATGCACCTATATGTGGGAATTTCCTTTAGACAAGGTATTTCATCTGAATGAAATTATTACAGAAGCCTAGAATAATAGGTCAATGAGTATAAAGAAGTACCCAACAGGCACAGTCATACACTTTTCCTACCGTATGGCTGCCTTGCTAGTCCTCAGACTTTTTTCATATCTCCTTTAAGGAAGACAGAGTGTCTGTTTTCTTCTCCACAACCATTGATCTCTGTGTTCTGATTCACAGCTCTGAAGGACAGCAGGTTTCAGTTGCTGAAATTTTCTAGCAGTGAACTCAAAGTATCGTTGACAAACGTCTCAATTTCTGATGAAGGGAGATACTTCTGCCAGCTCTACACCGACCCGCCACAAGAAAGTTACACCACCATCACAGTCCTGGGTAAGACATGCTAGTGGGTTTGTCCTAAGAAATGAGGTGGGAGAGCCCCTTACTCTGAGAGATGGCTTCCAGCAGAAAGGAGGTAGTTAACAGCGAATGTTCCTCTCAGACTTGTTTTAGGAAGAATCACCGCCCATCTTGCTGAGTTTTAAAAATAGCCTATTTTACCAAATGCTCTAAGGAATGGCAATCAGCAGTCTTTAGAGATTCCACCTGCTCTTGGGTTTCAAACCTCAAGCTTCAAAAGCAAAGATCAAGAGAATTTAGAGCCCTCAACTGAATCACTCACCACATGAAAAATCACAGCTTCTAATTCTTAGGGTGTTTTTTTTTTTCCTCTGTGGAGGAGAGAGGAAAATGGGATCCAAGTCTGTGCCCCATGCCAGAGATCTGCTACAAACTCTGCCTCTTGATAGTTCTTTCTGAATTACAGCCCTGTTCTGATGTTGTTGATCTCTTATTTTTTGAACCTGTCATTGATGCTGTCTCAACCCAGATGTTTCGAAGAATGGAACTTGCATTATTTTTAACATATTGTTTACCCAATACTATGTCAATTAATTCCATAATGTTGTATATTGATACTGAGGCCTTGTTGGGGCTTTTAACTGACCGGATCTTTACTCTGTTAGACCTATCTTCAGACCATAGAAGGTCTCCCCAAGAGGCCACTGAACTTATCTGGACAATAAGACGCTGAACTTTATGCTAGGCATGTGTTTGCAAGCAATGAATCTCAACTGAACTTGAACTATGGTTATGCAACAAGGTGGAGGAATCCACCATGGGGGGAGGGGTATGGGACGGGTGGGGATAACCCAGAGCCTATAAACTGTACTACATAATACAATGTAAGCAACAATAAATAAATAAATAAATAAATAAATAAATAAATAAATAAATAAATAAATAAAAAGATTAATAAGACAAGACTGGATTTTAACTGTAATCCAGCAAAAAGGTGGAGTAATAAACCATTGGGGAAGCACTTAAGTCAGGGATGGGGAAACATCAGAGCCTGTGAAATGTTGTTATAAAATGAAATGCAATAAAATATATATATAATAAAAAGAGAGAGAGACAGAGAGAAAGCTTATAACTGTCTTGATCATAACTGCCCTGTTATTTCTGGCAATGGCTGGCATGTGGACAGGGATTGCATCCTTAATCACCCAGACCAGAGATCAACTGCTTGGGAGCAGCAACTGAGGAAGATCTAGAGTACATGGAATTAGCCATTAGCCATTTAGAGAAGTTTCTCACCTCCATATCTGAGATTGTCCTACAGAATGATTGAGTGTTGCATCTGTTGTTCCTAAAGCAAGGTGGACTTTGTGTTTCCCTGGGAGAAGAGTGTTGCTTTTATGCGGACCACACTGGGGCAGTGAGAGACTCCATGGCTTAGCTTGGGCAAGGTCTGGCCCAGAGGAAAAAGGAAGGAGAATCCCAGCAAAGGTGGTTTGAACTATGGTTCAACATGAGCCCATGACTAACTACACTACACTGTTGTCCTCCATCTGGAAAGGCCTATAGTCATCCTAATCCTATTAGTTACAATTGGTCCCTTCAGGAAGAGACTAATAAAATTTGTAAAGGACCATATCAGTACTGTCCAGTTGCTGGCCCTCAGACAGCAGTTTCCAGCATCAGCCCCAAACTGAGAAAGATTTCTCAGTATAAAACAGGAAAGGGAGGAGAGGTACAGTGTAAATAAATATTAGAATGCTATGTAGGAATGATGGTATAAATAATGTGCTAAAATGAAATTTTTGTTGGGCAGTGTGAGATTCCTTTGTGCTGAAATAACTGCTATTTTGCTAGGCCAGGAGATGCCTGGACTTTTGGAGGATTCTGGTTTAGTGATAAATCTGTTCTTTGCTGCTTAGCAATGTTGTGAACCCTGTCGCAGGCTGGCAAGTGTGCAATTCTTCTCTGATCCTAGGGGCAGGAGGGAGATAAGGGAGTGAGAATGGGATGGGCCATAAAGATTTTGAGCATGGGAAAAGAACAGGCTGTCTGAACCTGATGATCATAAAAATAAGCATGTCTAAGATTATTATTTTAATGTATTCCCCAGCCAAAAGCATCCCATATAATCTTCTTTCTTGGGCTCATTTGGGGTCCAATTGCCCAGCTTGGTTGGCGCTTATGGCCCAAGTAGGGTCTGACCCAAGCATGCTAGTGCAGTAAACTCTGATTGCTGTTTGCATTACCAGGGAGTCTTTGTCATTCTCTAGGGGTTGACTAGCTCGCACCTTCACTTGCGGAGGTTTAGCTCAGACTCTAACATGGGAAAGTGTGATCTGGCCAGAAAATGCATCTGCTTGCATCCACAGAGCAGGGCGTCAGGAGACATCAGGCTAATAGTTCCTGGCTGCTTTCTGACTGCACAGCTAGGTCATTGCCATGATGCTTAGCAGCATATCTCTGGGAAAACACCTGCAACTCTGATGTTGACCTACATCAGCTCAGTACTGACAAAACCTGCTGAGACCACGCCATACAAGTTGGTTGAATGAGCATGCAAAATGTCCATCCAGATCAACAGTACAAGGTTGGGAGCCAGACTTCCCAGCTACTGCAAGGGTGGTGGCTCCTGAATGAGGACAAAATGCATCCCTCCCACTGGGATCAGCCCTGTGACGACCCCAGGTGCTGTCCTCTGGATGTCACCTCCTTCTGGCCTTAATGTCTACATTTGGTCAGCTTAAGCCAGCTCTGTCCTTAGTTAAAAAAAAAAATGGCAGTCTCAGTGCATTTAAATGTCCAACAACTGAAACAATTCACATTCAAATCCAATTCATGTGATTATATAATCATTTCCAAGTCTGCATTGTGTTACCTTTCTTGTGGTTACTGTGTCTTTCCTGCTTCAATAATACATTGTTCTGAAGTACATCTTTTACCTCCCTGAAGATCCTGGCCTAGTGGAGCTCTCATTGCTCTTGCCTTTGCTGTCCCAGTCTCAGGGAGTCCTCTCTGTCCCTGTGGACCCCAGCACCATCCTCAGCTCTCCTCAGCTATGAATGAAACCTACAAACATCATGTTGTGTACAAAAAAATAAATTAATAAATAAAAAGAAAGAAAGAAAGGAAAAGCAGGATGTGGAAGAAAGATATACCACAGCAACTTTATAAAAAGTTTTCATTTCCATGTACTTGATTTCCACTTTATTTGATAAGGAGAGAGATGGGTGGGGAAAGGAGGCCTTCCATCAAGTGACTCATGCATCATATTCCTACAGCTTCCAGAACCCAGTGTGGGTCTGCTGCATGTCTGCTGTCACTACCTGCTGCCTCCCAGGGTGTACAGAGTCAGGAAGCCAGAATAAGGAGCTCTGATACAGAAAGCTTTACCACCCGTACCAGACACCCGCATCTTACAGCAAACTCTAAGGCACACAAAATAATATAACTCAAGCAGGATCTTTTTTGTTTAGGAAAATTTATAGGAAATTACGTGAAGTTGACATTAAGTATGGTCAGGTGTCACTTTGTCTTAGAGTTATGTTTTGAGAAATATATCCTTAGACAATTTTGGCATAAACAAAATGGTGCAATATCACTAGAAGATATAATCTATAGAACTATTTTATATGACTGTAAATAGTATTAAAATTAAATAAGTACTAAACTCTCATCACTTTAATGATTGCAATGAGCAGATTATTGTAGGCTTTTCAATTTGTATTTGAAAGGCTGATTTATAATTACAAGGTATTGTAGAAAAGTTTTCCTTCTGCTGGTTCACTTTCCAAGTGTTTGAAATTGCTAGAGCTGAACCAATCAGAAACCAGGAGCCAGGAGCTTCTTCCAGGTCTCTCATGGGGGTGAAGGGTTCCCAGGCTTTCTGTCATCCTACTCTACTGCTTTCCCACGCCAGAAGTAGGAAGTTGAATGAGAAGTGGAACAGCCAAGAGCTTTGACTTGAAGTGGTGCCCTTGGGGTGCTGGTGCAGCAGGTGAAGGCTTAAACCTCTCTGGTACTGCGTCAACCTCTAATCAACTGACTTTACAATAGGCAGAGTATTAGGGATGAATCAAGTGAGCTCAGGGTAACCAATGTACGCTAAATAGTGGAAGAGGAAGGTAGCAGAAGTAACCTGAGAATTCAGGCCTGAAAAGAACCCCACCGGGCACATGTGGGTTTGAAGGCAGGCAGGAGCAATCAGCCAAGGCTTATGTGGGGGCCCAAAAGAGTGAGAAGAGCACACAATAGCACACAGAATCTGGCTTCTAGAGAGAAATTGGGCACCTGGGTTCCACAGCCATTTGGAACTGAATGTCCCCTAGTAACCTGAGTAAAGAACAATGCATGGAGAGAGAGAGTAAGAGATCATGTTTAGGAGACATGCTGAGGGAAGATGAAGGAGGATTCTATAGGGTAAGACACACATCTGGTCCGGATTTCACAGTGGGATTGTTTCAGGAATGTCAGCTCTTGAGATAGAATACATTAGGCTGCTAGAACTACTTCTAGTCTGACATGGTTCTGCAATCAAAGCAATTCTGGGGAATGCTCTCTGTGGCATCCTCCTGGATGTTGGCAATGTTGTTTGAGTTAAGCCTCCCAGTTCTGGACTTTTTTGTTTCAGGAGACAACTTCCTTCTTCTTAACTTCCATAGAAATAACACTCTCTGTGACATGTCAGCACAGCTTGTTTTGACCTTGATCTCAATTTTACAGCTTGTCTAGGACAGAAACTCACACATTTTCTGGGAAGGGCCAGCGAATACCTACTCAGGCTCTGTCACAACCACTCAACTCTGCTGTTGTAGCATGCAAAAGGCTCTGAAGAACACATACCACACCCAGGCATAGCTGTGTGCCAATATTTTATGTGTGGACATTGGAATTCACATCCTACAGACATTTCACACAGCATTAAATATTCTTGTAGCTCATTTAGCAAATGTGCAAATCCCGCATACTATATGGTCCTGTACCAACAGGCGAGGGGTAGATCCCTGTCCGCAGGTTGCAGGATGACAAGCACCATGCACAGTATGTGATTTATCTGAAGGCTATTTTCAGGTGGAGAAGAGGATTCTTAGGGGAGAGAGTGTTCTTTGGCTGGTGTTAACTTGGACCCAATACTTCAGACTTCTCACTTCTAAGTTGCTGTTTTGTCTGATATAAGTAAAACCTATTAAGTTTAGGTAGATAAACTATTTAACTTCTAATATTTGTCCAGTAATTTAAGGATTCACTTGTGATTTTGTTGAAGAAATTTGTTGTAGAAAAAATATTTCAAATGCTTCAAATGCTTCTACATGCATTTACTGGCCTTTGAAATTAAGGAAGGACTGATTATGCTCTCCCATTCACTTACTCAACTATTTATTTTTGTTTTTAAAAATTCCTGTATTTGTTTTTATTGGAGTGTCAGATTTCCAGTGAGAGGGGAGACAGAGAGAAAAATCTTCCTTCTGCTGGCTTACTTCTTAAGTGGTTGCAATGGCTTGTGCTCAGCTGAGCCAAAATCAAGAGCCAAGGATTTTTCCAGGCCTCCCACACAGGTACAGGATCCCAAGGAGTTGGGACCTCATTGACTGTTGTCCCAGGGCATAAGCAGGAATGGGATGTGAAGCGGAGGAGCTGGGATATGAGCCAGAGACCAGATGGGATCTGGTGCATCAAGGTGTGAGGTCTTTAGTCACTAGACTACCATGCTGGGACTTATTCAAGTGTTTATTTATATCCATGAGAACTCTCAGATTTCTGGTACTTTATTAACAGCATTTGTTAATGAGTGGAATAATTATCATCACAAAACACCCTGGACATATTCAGTCTGATGGATAGTTTTGAGATGACTTAAAACATCCATCAGTTCCCATAAACCAGGCCTTGGAATATCTTGTTCATTCATTCACCAACATTTCTTTCCAGTCAGCATAGTAAATGCATGCTGCGTAGAACCTGACCCGCATGATTCAAGCAAACACTAGAGGCATGGATCACCAATTGAATGGGAGGAGGGAAGGAGGGAGAAAAAGATGAAGAGAGGGAGCAAGGGAGGAAGAGAGGAAGAAAGAGAGAAAGAGAGATGTAGGAATGGACAGGTACATGAATGGATGGATGGATAGAGGCATAGATAACAATTGGATGGAAGGATGAGTGAACTGGTGTATAGACCAACATATATTTATATATTGTTGGTGGTCAAGCCGGTGAGTTAGTGGGCAGTGAGTTGATGGACAGGTTTGTGAGTGAATGTGATGGATGAACGAATTTAAGCAGTTTTTTCATGGAGACAATGGGAGGCTTAGCTGGTCTCTAAGTCCTTGTATAGCTCTTTTCTTCTGTGATGATCTCACCCTGTTCTCTGCTCACTAATCTTGATAAGCTGTTATAAACTTGAATGTCTGATGCTTCTGATTCCCAGCGGCATTTTAAGAGAAAGGTAAGATTCAAGGGAATCCCACATTTGAATCCCCATAGCAAAGAGTCTCTTGATATTCATCTGGATCTTGGGACCCTTCCAAAAATCCTGGGAATGGTTGGAATGTGGATCAGGTGCTGACTCTGCCCTCGGATGAAGGCATAACTAGTAAAAATAAACCACTGCCATTTTTAAGTTCCATTCAGGCACAGAATCAGAAGAGCTTCTCTCTTTCATTCATTTATCTGGTAGCAGAGAGGCAAGAATGCCTGAGGGATATCACATCTCTTTAGTGACATCCCTCACTCACTCTCGCTTTAGTTGGGATTCATAAACTTTAAGTTCTTAAAGTGTTAAAAACAATGAAGATCCTAAAGACAGTTCCTTTTTTCAAAACCACTATCAGTAGGCATAGTATTAAATGAGGGAAACCCAATAAATCTTATTTTTTGTTTGTTTGTGTTTGCTTTTTCTTTTTCACAATACCAATCTATCTTTTAAAGAGATATGTATAGGAGTTTCAGTGAGTGTGAAAGTTCACATGGTAAAGAAAGTGCACATGCAAATTACAGAAAAATAACAACAACAACTGGCCCAAGGTCCAACACAATAGCTCAGTGGCTAAATCCTAGCCTTACAAAGGCTTGGATCCCCTTTGGAGCCAGATAAAATTGCAGATGCTCAACTTTCCATCCATATCCCTGCTTGTGGCCTGCGATAGCAGCTGAGGATGGTGCAAAGCCATGAGAGCCTGAACCCACTTGGAGACCTGAAAGAAGCTCCTGGCTTCTGGTTTTGGATCAGCTCAGCTCAGGCCGTTGTGGGCATCAGGGGAGTGAGACAGCTAATGGAAGACATATCCATCTGCTTCTCCTTCTTTCTGTAAATCTACTTTGTCAAGGAAAATATTCATCTTAAAACAGAAATCTCTTAGTGCCTGGAGTGGAAGCTTGGTGTGATTAAGTCCTCAGTTTGCACACGACCAGATCCCATAATGATGCAGCTTCTATCCGGGACATCTGCTTTCCATTCAACTCCCTGTTTGTGCCCTGGGAAAGCATTCAAGAAGGCTCAAAGCCTTGGGATCCTGAAAACACATGGGAAAACTGGAATAACTTTTAGCTGCTGGCTTCAGATCAGTTCTGCATCATCTGCTGCAGTAGCTTGGGGGGTGCTGGTCAATATACAAAGAGAAGATCTAAATCTCTATCCCTCCATAAATCTGTGTATTTGACTTCCAATAAAAATGAAATAAATGTTAAAACAAACATATATTTTTAAAATATGGCTTATACCAACAGAACAGGATGGAACATCACAATGCACTCTGTTCCTGCCCACAACCCATAGAGGAAGGCCTTGTGCATAACTGTCACATTTCACTGAAAGAGCATCCCCTGAGAGTGGGAAGTCCTCAGCGCATCCAGTGAAATGGGAACCACATGGATGAACCCCAGAGTTAGGGTCCACAAACAGCGAGGACTGGCAGACCATGTGACAACACTGACTTCCAATACTCAAAAGTGCCAAGGAGTTGGGAGCACAGAGAGCCATACAGTGGCCTCCTGGGCATGGGCATGCCAGAAGCAGGTTTCATACCAGGAGTGCCTGCAGCATCAGTACAAACCAGTCACCAGAGACCCTGTGCAAGAAACCGCCCCTTAGTGCTTCCTGGGAAGCATCCAGAGGAAATCCCAGGAAAGTCTTCCTTCAGAGTCACCAGCTGGCTCTCTTCCTATTACCTCCAGCATCCAGGTCTCACACAGATTCTTTATTTGCATAGTTTAAATTATTAGTAGACTGTTTTCAAATGTACTACATAATTGATACATTTATTATAACCTGTACTCCTGTCCCATTTATAACAAGCAGTAGGCCTGTGGGATAAATGTTTTGTAAAGCTATTATTTGACAGTTTTCATTTTATACTGTCCCTATAAGAGTAAGCAACCTGGTAGCTCAGATCTAAGGCCCCTCTGCCTAGTATCCTCAAAGACAAGATATTGTGGAACGTGGCAACCATACTACTAAGGATTACCCTACTAAAACAAAAAAGCAGGAGTATAGCACGTCCTGCAAATATTTGAACCTTGTATTATTTATTTTAAATTTTCTAACATTGGATGGTGAAGGGCAGTCTGTTGCAGATTGTCGTTGGAATCCATCTCAGAAGCAGAAGAGTTATCTGCTCTGCAAGTTTCCCTTGACTGGTCAGGGCAAGGCCCAGATCCTGTCCTCATGAATGGGGGTGAGGATCAGTTTATGTTATCCCAGAAAATGAAAATAGTCCACGGTGGATTCCTGAGAGACTTGTCCAGCAAGCTCCTGCTGCAGAGTCTTGTGAAACTTGCATACTGGCTATGCTGTTGGCATTTGAGTCAGAAGATTGACTCAACAAGCAACTATATTAGAACTTTTTATATTATATTAGTAAGTTTGTATTTGTAAAGCACCCCTCTCTTTCTCTTTACTTTCCCCTATGAGCACTTAGGACCTGATACTTCCTGCCAGTTTCTCCTTAAACCAGATGATCAGACTGTCTAATGAGCGTCACTAGCTGTTGGGGGTCTAGCCCTCCCTTTATAAATAGCTCAATTTCTGCCTGTGCTTTTTCTTATCATTCAAGTGTAGTGCCACTGGGAAAATACCAACCTTTTCTATCTGACAGCTTTGTGGGGCATGGACATGCACTGGCATGTGCACTGTTGTTCCTTCTTCAGGAATGCAATTATTCCTATGGAATGTATAAGTTCCATCCCTCCTCTGGACTTTGGGACTTGCTCACGTGGGTGAACCTCAGCTCCTTGAACTTTAAGCTTGTGTCTGCCTGTGTTATCCCCATGTTTCTCTCTTACATACAGGAAACACCTCTGAAGTGAATGACACCGAGTTCCAGTGCACCCTGACAGCATGCTGGAATGCTGGAGTTATATTGGGTAGTAGGCAGTTAGTTTATTCTGTGTCCCCAAGTTATCATTTTTCCTCAAATATAAAAGAGCATTTTCCCCATCATGTCTTGCATTCACCAGAGGAGGTCTCTTCCAAGGGACAATGGTGCTATTAGCATATTAATTCCCCAACTGACACATCAGCCAATATCCAGCCATTGTGTGGGAGAACATCACCCTAATCTCCTTATCATTGAAGGACTGGAGGAAGTGTTACTCATATTCCCAAGGCCAGGAATGTCCAATGTCTGACACCTGTCTGGTCTTTTGTCCCAAAGCCAGACACCAGCGTGACCAGAAATTTCCTTTTGTTCTTTCTAGAGCCTCTTTGAAGCACACCTTTAAAACTGCTCTCCTCACCATTAATTCAGGTTTGTCTCTCTTGCTTTTACTCCTGCCATGATGGCAGAGGATCTCAGAGCCCCATGTCACTAGGACAGAATCTCCTTTCTCAACTTTTCTAACAAATTTTGCTTTGAAATTTCACTGTGTCCACATGAAAATTCTTCATTCCTGCGAGACAGAAATTGAGATTGCTGCCTTATTTGGGATAAAAAATAAATAAATAAATAAACTACAACACACAGGCAGGCTGTGCCTCAGCTTACATCCACAAATTGGTGATAGTTATTCTGTTGTCATTATGCAGCTTCCCAGAATCTTGCCTGTGACTGAAGGGGCTAATGGAGAATCCTCTGTTTTTCTGAAAAGCTTAAAAGAGACTTTGACATAATGGTGAACATCATAGCCAGTATGTCACCAGCCACAAACCACCAGCTACTCTGGTGACAATGAACAAGCTTGCAGAACTGACTGTCTGGGCTATGGAACAACTGAACACGTGTGGGTGGCATGCTTGCTTTGTAACAGTGGGTTGATTTGTTGGCAGAGGAACAGCAGAGGCTGTGTGATATAGGTCTCTTGTCCTACATTAAGCCTTTATACCTTTATATATGTTTCACTTGTGCAGTGCTTTGTTTCTCAAGCCCGTGAAATGCTGTCAGCTAATTGCTACCACATTAAAGACTTGCCTAGCCATGGAACAGGGTCATCAGCCTCCCCAAGTATATTTTCTGCAGCTGCAGCAGACAACACATTGAATGGTAGCCAGTTATGGGTAAGATGGACCTGGCACACACCAACATAAGACAGGGTTTCTGTCATGCTATGGAGATTCCTGATATGGGTAAGGCAGATAACATGAGAGTTCACAACTGAAGACAGGCATATTCAAGTCTGCATTGAAACAAAACCAAGGGGTACCTGTTGTGTGCTAAGGAGTTGATTAGCACTTGTTAAGCTGAGCACTGCAGGGTGTGGGCTTGTGGCTGAAAGCAGCTGGTGTAATGGGACTGCTTGACATCATATTGAAAGAGTATATAAGAAGTAATAAACTATGGGGAGATTTCCACCATCATTGGTCTCCTGTCAGTGCTTCATCCCCAGATCCTATCCATGTCCTCATTGCTGCCTCAGCTGGTCGAAGTACACCTCAGGCCACTAGAGGTATAGGATGTACCCTTCCCGGGCTTAGTGATAAAAATGTGCAGAACCACCCTCCCTGCCTGGAAGGGGTGTATATCCCAGCTTGAGTCCCATGGTAGAGAGCCTGAGTTTGCACTCTGGCAAGCTCGAGTTCTGGGAAGCTATGTGAGGGTGGGACAGAGGTGCCCATGCCTACCTCACTGTTATACCTGGATGAATGTCCTAGCAGGCAAGGTAGAAGCCTAGGATTATCACCATGGGAGCTCAGGTACAAGAAGTCTTCTACACAGAGTAGGTGTTCAACCAACAGTTCCAGTCAAACCAAGGCCTCCAGCTTAGAGCCACCAGTGAGAGAGTGGTGTCCCCTGGGACCCTCCAAAGAGCCTGCCTCTGAGCTGACCACCAGCAGTGGCCTCCCTAGCAGCCACAAGCCAGGAGAGGTTCATACAGGTAGGCTGTTCCTCAGCTCTGCACCCACAAATTGGTAATAGTCATAATACTAAAATATGAGTGTGATTCCAGACATTCATGGAAAATGGAAGCAACAGAGAGGGGATTGAAAACAATTGAACTTCACAAATAGTATCTCAGAAGATGCATTTTTCACCATCTCTTAAAGAATGGCCTCTTGTTTTGACATTACCTCCCTAAAAT
>NW_024465177.1:0-2447 GCF_017591425.1 Ochotona curzoniae | reverse complement strand
TTTTTTTTTTTTTTTTTTATTGTTGCTTACATTGATTAGTAGTACAGTTTTATAGGCGCTGGGGATTCCCCCCACCCCTCCCATACCCCTCCCCCCATGGTGGATTCCTCCACCTTGTTGCATAACCATAGTTCAAGTTCAGTTGAGATTCATTGCTTGCAAACACATGCCTAGCATAAAGTTCAGCGTCTTATTGTCCAGATAAGTTCAGTGGCCTCTTGGGGAGACCTTCTATGGTCTGAAGATAGGTCTAACAGAGTAAAGATCCGGTCAGTTAAAAGCCCCAACAAGGACCTCAGTATCAATATACAACATTATGGAATTAATTGACATAGTATTGGGTAAACAATATGTTAAAAATAATGCAAGTTCCATTCTTCGAAACATCTGGGTTGAGACAGTATCAATGACAGGTTCAAAAAATAACAAACAACCAAACAAAAAATTACAGGTTAAATCAAGGCAAACATGTGGTATCTAACCTTTTGGGATTCACTCATTTCCCTTAGCATTATAGTTTCCAGTTGTGCCCATTTAGCCACAAAGAACTGCATTTTGTTTTTTTTAATAGCTGAGTAGTATTCCATGGAGTAGATGAACCAAAGCTTTCTTATCCAATCTTCTGCTGATGGGCATTTCGGTTGCTTCCATGTTTTTGCAATTACTGATTGTGCTGCAATGAACATAGGGATGCATGTTGGTTTGTCGTAAAACAGGTGTTTTGGATATATTCCTAGGAGTGCTATTGCTGGGTCATATGGTATGCAGATTTTGAGTTGTTTGAGTGTTCTCCAGACTGATTTCCATAAAGGCTGTACCAATTTGCAGCTCCACCAGCAGTGGAGTAGGGTTCCCTTTTCCCCGCATCCTCGCCAGCAAGCGTCGTTGGTGTTCTTGTTTATGTGGGCCAATCTTACTGGTGTTAGGTGGTACCTCATCGATGTTTTAATTTGGATTTCCCTTATTGCTAGGGAGCTGGAACATTTTTTCATATGTTTGTTTGCCATTTGGACTTGTTCCTTTGTGAAATGTTTGCCCATTTCCCGTGCCCATTTCTTGAGTGGCTTGTTTGTTTTGGTTTTTTGGTTGTTTTGAAGTTCTTTGTATATCCTGGAAATTAGCCCCCTATCGCCTATATCGTGTGCAAAGATCTTCTCCCACTCTGTGGGTTGCTTTTTTACTTTGTTGATTGTTTCCCTTGCTGTACAGAAGCTTCTTAGTTTGATGAGGTCCCATTTGTTTATTCTGTTCTCAACTGCTATTGCTTTTGGTGTCCTTCTTAGAAAGTCGGGACCTACTCCTAGGTCTTGCAGGGTATTTCCTACATTTTCTTGCAAGAGTTTGAAGGTTTCTGGATGCAGGTTTAGGTCTTTTATCCATGTAGATTGGATCTTAGTGTATGGTGATAGATGTGGGTCTATCTTTTTGTTTCTACAGGCTATCAGCCAGTTGTCCCAACAACATTTACTGAAGAGGCCTTCCCATTTGCTTGAGCTGTCATTGGTCTTTTTGTCAAAGATTAATTGGCTGTAACTGTGTGGGTTCCCTTTTGGTGCTTCTATTCTATTCCATTGATCTTCCTTTCTGTCTTTGTGCCAGTACCAGGCTGTTTTGATAACCACTGCTCTATAGTATGTCCAGAGGTCGGGATTCTTATTTTTCAGGATGGTTCTAGCTATTCGTGGTTTTTTGTGTTTCCACATGAACTTTTGAATCATTGTATCCAGTTCCGTGAAGAATGTTTTGGGCAACTTGATTGGAATTGCGTTGAAAATGTATATTGCTTGTGGTAGTATAGACATTTTAATGATATTGATTTTGCCTATCCAGGAGCACGGGATGTTATTCCATCTTTTGAGGTCTTGTTCAATTTCCTTTTTAAATAGTTTGTAGTTTTCTTCGAATAGGTCTCCTATGCTTTTGGTTAGATTTATTCCCAAATACTTCATACTTCTCTCTGCTATTTTGAATGGTATCTTGCTGTTGGTTAGATCTTCTTCCATCTTGGTGTTATTTGCGTAAACTATGGCTGTTGATTTTCATTCATTAATTTTGTATCCTGCCACTCTGCCAAACTCTCATATAACTTCTAGTAGTTTCTGCATTGAGTCTCCTGGTTTTTCTATGTATAGGATTATGTCATCTGCATATAGTGAAAGCTTGACTTCTTCGTTTCATATGCGTATGCCTTTGATTTTTTTTCTTGTCTTATGGCCTCTGAAAGTACCTCTAGGACTATGTTTAATAGCAGTGGTGATAGCGGGCACCCTTGTCTTGTTCCAGATCTCAGTGGGAAGGGTTCTAGCTTTTCTCCATTCAGTATGATACTGGCATTGGGTTTTTCATAAATTGCTTTGATTATGTTGTGGATTTTCCCATCTATGCCTACTTTGGCTAGAGTTTTTAGCATGAAGAGGTGTTGGATTTTGTCGAAAGCTTTTTCTGCA
>NW_024465176.1:0-1606 GCF_017591425.1 Ochotona curzoniae | reverse complement strand
GTTGTTATGTTATATTATATCATATTGCAAATCAAAGTGGTTGAAAATTCCATTGACCACTATGGGATCCATGTGATTTATACTGCAAAATTATATGATATTTGCTCAAAAGTAATACTGAAAATGTAAGGGATCTACATGATACATACAGCAAAATCATGACATTGTATTATCAAACTTGAATATGAAAATTCATAAACCCACATCTATCACCATACCAAGATCCAATCTACATGGATAAAAGACCTAAACCTACATCCAGAAACTTTTAAACTCTTGCAAGAAAATGTAGGAAATACCCTGCAAGACCTAGGAGTAGGTTCCGACTTTCTAAGAAGGACACCAAAAGCAATAGCAGTTGAGAACAGAATAAACAAATGGGACTTCATCAAACTAAGAAGCTTCTGTACAGCAAGGGAAACAATCAACAAAGTAAAAAAGCAACCCACAGAGTGGGAGAAGATCTTTGCACACGATATAGGCGATAGAGGGCTAATTTCCAGGATATACAAAAAACTTCAAAACAACCAAAAAACCAAAACAAACAAGCCACTCAAGAAATGGGCACGGGAAATGGGCAAACATTTCACAAAGGAACAAGTCCAAATGGCAAACAAACATATGAAAAAATGTTCCAGCTCCCTAGCAATAAGGGAAATCCAAATTAAAACATCAATGAGGTACCACCTAACACCAGCAAGATTGGCCCACATAAACAAGAACACCAACGACGCTTGCTGGCGAGGATGTGGGGAAAAGGGAACCCTACTCTACTGCTGGTGGAGCTGCAGGTTGGTACAACATTTAAGGAAATCAGTCTGGAGAACACTCAAACAACTCAAAATCTGCATACCATATGACCCAGCAATAGCACTCCTAGGAATATATCCAAAACACCTGTTTTACGACAAACCAACATGCATCCCTATGTTCATTGTAGCAGCACAATCAGTAATTGCAAAAACATGGAAGCAACCAAAATGCCCATCAGCAGAATATTGGATAAGAAAGCTTTGGTTCATCTACTCCATGGAATACTACTCAGCTATTAAAAAAATCAAAATGCAGTTCTTTGTGGCTAAATGGGCCCAACTGGAAACTATAATGCTAAGGGAAATGAGTGAATCCCAAAAGATTAGATACCACATGTTTGCCTTGATTTAACCTGTAATTTTTTGTTTGGTTGTTACTTTTTGAACTTGTCATGGATACTGTCTCAACCCAGGTGTTTTGAAGAATTGAACTTGCATTATTTTTAACATATTGTTTACTCCATACTATGTCAATTAATTCCATAATGTTGTATATTGATACTGAGGCCTTGTTGGGGCTTTTAACTGACCAGATCTTTACTCTGTTAGACCTATCTTCAGACCATAGAAGGTCTCCCCAAGAGGCCACTGAACTTATCTGGACAATAAGACGCTGAACTTTATGCTAGGCATGTGTTTGCAAGCAATGAATCTCAACTGAACTTGAACTATGGTTATGCAACAAGGTGGAGGAATCCACCATGGGGGAGGGTTATGGGAGTGGGTGGGGGGAATCCCCAGCACCTATAAAACTGTACTACATAATACAATGTAAGCAACAATAAAAAAAAAAA
>NW_024465175.1:0-56100 GCF_017591425.1 Ochotona curzoniae | reverse complement strand
TACCCCCCTGGAGATCCTGGCCTAGTGTTGCCAGCCGCATCTGTATGTACTGGCCACATGCCGTACCCAAAATTGCGCTGGCCAGAAAAGCCACACCTTGGTTCGTGATGGAGAGTTATGTAGATTTCACGGTACTGCGCAGGCGCCTAGCACATGCGTAGTGAGCTGAGGCGTGGCCGCGCATGAACACTGGGACTGACGAATCCAGTCGCCCAGGACCATGCGTAATCATGACGCCGACCTATCATCGGCGGAGGCGGGGCCAGTCAGCACATAAGAGCACACAGCCTGCCAGGGTCGGAGCCTTTTCCCTCTTCATCTTCGTGCGCACAATAAAGATTACCGCAGAAGACTTCACTCGCGTCTGCCTCTTATCTCCAGACGATAAGAAACGTGGGCGCAACAACTGGTGCCGGAAACCCGGGACCTGGAGGGGGCCTCCCGTTTTGAATCGGACGAAGTCAGAACTGCGGCCATAAGACAGGTAAGGAGCTCTGAGAGGGAGAACTTTCGGGTGACTAGGAGCATAAATCGGAGGTATATGAGCCTCCGCTTCTGGTTATAGACATGGGCGCACAGATCTCTCTGGTGAAATTTTTGCAGACGGTTTATGCCCTCCTAAAGGGAGAGGTCAGAGAAAGTGACAAAGCCCTTCAATCTGCCCAGGATAGTCTCTCAGAAACAGAGCGGGATAGGAGAACCGGTATGAAGCAAAAAAGAAAGGTGAAACTGAAAGCAGGATCTTCCTCATCAAGTTCGGGGACGTCCAACGCTGAGGAAGGGTACAAGCGGGATAGGCGCTCAGAACGCAAACAACCCGCAGGAAACAGAGGAGGATCAGAAAAGGAGAAGAAAGAGAATGGCGGTGCTACTGTAAAGCAATATGGTCTTCATGCCAATTATACATTGTCCCTGTTAGAACGCATGGGAGGAATGAATATGACTCCCTCTGATTGGCAATTTGTGGTGAAGGCGGTCCTCCCTAATATGGGATCATATCTAAATTGGAAGGGATTATGGCAGGAGCTTTTGTCTGAGACCGCCCGCGCAAATCAACAGCGCGGCGGCGACGCTTGGAGGTTGTCTTATAATATGCATTCCGGACAAGACCAATACTCTGATGATCAAAATAGATATCCATGGCCAGTATATACTCAAATTTCTACTGCAGCTATAAAGGCTTGGAAGGCCCTTTCACTTAAAGGGCAAGAGAAACTGGGCATTACACAGGTTAAGCAGGAGCCGGATGAGCCCTTTGCTGATTTTGTGGCACGCATAATGCAGGTCGTGGAAAGGAACTTTGGAGAGGGAGATCAGAACACTAAAATGGAAGAGCAGATAATTTGGGAGCAGTGTAATGCAGAATGTAGAGCCCTACTCAAGGATCGTAAGTCCAAGGGAATTTCAGATTGGCTAAAGGTTTGTAGGGATACAGGAGGCCCTTTAACAGCTCATGGACTAGCAGCCGCCATTTTGAGGTCTAATCATAGGGAGAGAACATCACCCGTGTGCTTTCAGTGTGGCAAACCAGGACATATGAAAAGGGAATGCCGTGCAGGGCCTAGCAATAAGCCTCCTGGGATATGCCCACGGTGCCGCAAAGGTAGACATTGGGCCAATGAATGCAAATCAGTGAAGGATATAAAAGGACGCCCTCTCTCGAGCCAGGAGCCAAAACACCCCTTAAGCCAGGAGTCAAAAACGGGAGATGGGGATCGAAGGCCCAGGTCCCCTTGACCGATTGGACACTCTTCCGTCATGCATGAGGGAACCCTGCCAGGAGCGACACCCTGCAAGTCTGGACCTCTGTGCCACCACCGGAGTCCTCTTAAAACCAGAGGACGGCATTACGCCGGTACCAGTCATCTTAACCAACACGGTACCACCTGGTGCGGTTGGGCTTGTGATAGGCCGAGCAGCCTTGAGCTCTCAAGGTTTTATTGTAACACCTGGAATTTTACATCCAGAAGCTAGCTCCTTTTCAGTGCTGTGCTCAGTCGCACGAGGTGCTTTTGCTGTCGCTTCAGGTGATCCTATAGCCCAACTCATATTTTTACCAGCTTTAATTAGTGCAGATAAGACTGTCCAGACCCAAGTAGAGGTTCCATATATAAATGTAATGATGGATATGATCGATAGACCCATGTTTGAGTTGCAAATAGAGAATAGACCATTTATGGGACTTTTAGACACAGGAGCTGATAAGAGCATCATAACCTCCAAGTATTGGCCGCGTGATTGGCCTTTGATTCAAACTTCTCACAACCTACGCGGTCTGGGGTTTGAACAAGCTCCATCCCAAAGTGTCAGAGCCCTACAGTGGAAGGATAAGGAAGGCAATTGCGGGACAGTCACACCCTATGTCCTGAACCTACCGGTTTGCCTTTGGGGAAGAGATATTCTTCAACAGATGGGGATACGACTAGTCTCCAATGCCTCCGGTTATTCTGAAGTCTCTCAAAAGTTGATGGATAAAATGGGCTATATTCAAGGAAAGGGTTTAGGTAAACAGAGTCAAGGTATTGTCCAGCCAATTGAACCCCGGGGAAATCCAGGCCGTAAAGGTCTGGGTTTTTAGTAGCGGCCATTGGCATGCAGCTGCCCATACCTTGGAAAACAGCGGAGCTGGTTTGGGTTCCCCAATGGTCGCTTTCTCTTGAAAAATGCCAAGCTGCTCAACAATTAGTTCAGGAACAGCTACATTTGGGACATCTGGAGCCCTCTGTTTCTCCTTGGAATACTTCTATCTTTGTTATCAAAAAGAAATCAGGAAAGTGGCGCCTCCTACATGATTTAAGAGCTGTAAATGCACAGATGCAGTGCTTTGGTCCCGTTCAACGTGGCCTTCCAGTTTTGTCATCCCTCCCTAAGCAATGGCCATTATTAGTGATTGATTTGAAGGATTGCTTTTTTTCTATACCATTAGCATTGAAGGTTAGAGAGAGGTTTGCTTTTACTATTCCCGCCATTAATCATGAAGAGCCGGAAAAGCGATATCAATGGAAAGTTTTGCCCCAGGGGATGGCTAATAGTCCCACCATGTGTCAACTTTATGATGCCCAAGTGTTACAACCACTGCGAGATCGTTTTCCAGCAGCCCGCGTCGTCCATTATATGGACGATATTTTAATTTGTGCTCAAGAGCAAGATCAGTTGTTACAGATTTACGTTGATCTGAAGCGGGCTCTACAGGATTATGGCCTTATAATTTCATCCGAGAAGGTTCAAATGCAGCAGGTGAAAGCCTTCTTAGGGTCTTTAATTACAGAAACATATATTAAGCCTCAAAAGATAAGCCTCAAGATTTCTCATTTGCGAACTTTGAATGATTTTCAGAAATTAGTGGGGGATATTAATTGGTTGCGACCCTTCCTTAAGATCTCTTCTCAAGAGTTACGGCCTTTGTTTGCTCTGCTTGAAGGCGATTCTTATCTCGCTTCCAGGCGAACCCTCACCCATGAGGCACAACAGGTCATAATAAAAGTCCAGGCAGCTATTGAAAAGGCTCAATTAGTACGCCTAGATCAAAATCAGCCTTTTGAGCTATGTGTATTGCCTACAGAAGTTTTCCCCACTGCTGTATTATGGCAACAGGGCCCGTTATTTTGGATTCATTCTCAGGTTACTCAGATTAAGTCTATTCAATGGTATCCATCTGCGGTTGCATCAATAGTGTTTAAAGGACTAAAATTAGCCTTAATTCATTTTGGGCGTCATCCGGACCGCATAATAGTCCCCTATACTGTCCAGCAATTACAATTGCTGAATGGGTTTAGCAATGAGTGGTCCATCTTAATGTTTGTGTATCAGGGAATTTTTGATAATCATTTTCCAAGGCATCCATTACTACAATTTTTACAGCGACATCCTGTGGTTTTTCCGATAAGAACCAGTACCTGGGGCCCGGCGCGGTGGCGCAAGTGGTTAAAGGTCCTCACCTTGCACGCCCGGGATCCCATATGGGCGCCGGTTCTAATCCCAGCGGCCCCACTTCCCTTCTAGCTCCCTGCCTGTGGCCTGGGAAAGCAGTTGAGGATGGCCCAAAGCTTTGGGACCCTGCACCCGCGTGGGAGACCCGGAAGAGGCTCCTGGCTTCGGATCGGCATAGTATTGGTCTGTTGCGCTCACTTGGGGAGTGAATCATCGGATGGAAGATCTTCCTCTCTGTCTTTCCTCTCTGTATATATGCCTTTCCAATAAAAAAATAATAAAAATAAATCTTTAAAAAAAAAAAAAAAAGAACCAGTACCTGTCCTCTCCCAGGCGCTCTTACAATTTTTACTGACGGTTCCTCGACAGGAGCCGGAGCCTGAGTTGCTGGAGATACTGTGATAAAAAAGACCTTTGCGACAGTTTCTCCTCAGAGGGTAGAATGCCATATGGTGCTTTTTGCCTTACAAACCTTTCTAGAACCTTTGAATATTGTTTCTGATTCTCAATATGAAGTTAATGCAGTGAATGTTTTGGAGGCCGCTGGCTCTATTTCAGGGTCCGGCCCGGTGGCGGATCTCTTTAAACAAATTCAACAGGCCATCTGGCATAGAAGCCACCCCTTTTATATAACCCATATCCGAGCTCATTCAGGTTTACCAGGGCCATTAGCTCGAGGGAATGCTCTTGCCGATGCCGCCACCAGAACCCAAATCATGATTATGATGGTGTCTCCACCATCCTCAGGAGAGAAAGCCCACCAGTTTCATTCACAATTTCATGTTTCAGCCCAGACCCTCAGACTCCGATTTGGGATCACTAGAAAGGAAGTGCGCCAAATAGTTCTTGATTGCCCTGCCTGCTGCGAATTTAGACCTGCTTCACATGAGGGGGTCAATCCTAGGGGATTGAGACCTAATCAATTGTGGCAGATGGATGTGAGACACGTCCCATCCTTTGGGAAGAACCAATTTGTTCATGTATCCATGGACTCCTTTTCTGGTGTGCTCTTTGCATCAGTTCTAACCGGGGAGAAGGCCATCCATGTAATCCAACATTGCTTAGAAGCATGGGCCGCATGGGGTAAACCTGAGTGTATTAAGACTGATAATGGCCCCGCCTATACTTCAGCCAAATTTCGTGATTTTTGCATGAAGATGGGCGTCAAATTAGTGACTGGCATCCCTTATAATCCACAAGGTCAGGGAATAATCAAACATGCTCATCGCTCTATTAAGGAATTGTTGCAAAAACAAAAAACCACCTGGGAATCACTTGGCCTCGCCAGGCAGAGCCCTCAGGCCACTCTAGCCCTGGCTCTCTTCACCATCAATTTTTTACAGCTGGATGAGCAAGGCCTCAGTGCTGCAGATCGTCATTCCCTTAACACGGTGCAAGAACAATCTTGGGTCAAGTGGAAGGATGTTCTGGAGTCCAAATGGAAGGGCCCAGACCCAGTTATTAGGCAGGCTCGAGGAGCCATTTGTGTGTTTCCACAGGACGCCCCAGTTCCGGTTTGGGTTCCAGCTCGATTGACTCATTCCTGTCCATCACCGCCTTCTGACGTTTCTGCAACCGCTGGAACACTTGCACGAGGCAACGGCTGCTAATCTTTTCTGCCAGCTTTCTTCTCACCTTTTAAGAAACTGGACGAGAGAATTTGATATTCTACAGTCTGATTTGAGAATTGCCATTGTCCAGATTAATTCTACACGGGTGGAGCCTGTTGTTGCTGAAACCCTGGCCACTTGGATTTGGAACATCACTTCCCATATTAAGGAATGGGTGGGAATGGTTGTGCTGATTCTGCTCTTGTGTGCAGGCTGTGCCCTATGCCTTTTTTCCTGTGTCGTCTGAGACATCGTGCTCAGTGAAATCCTGTGGCAATACATCAAGCCCTACTAGCCATGCAGAGTGGTGACACCCCCATGGTATGGTTGAGCATGCTTCAACAGGCTTAGTTAAGAGCATGGACATCATGGCTCCTGCACCTCAGGCCATTATGGCATTGCACTGAGTTTGAGCATGATGCGCCCAACTAGCCCTTGCACCTCACAGGACTTGTCCATTGCACGCGAGTGGGTAGTCGATCTTATAACTGCCTTGTCGAGACATTGTTCTTTACAACCACCGTGGTTGTAGCCCATGACGGGTAAGATAGACCCAGACAATTATCAGTCTAAGACAGGTACTACGTCAAGCTACGCAGCCTCCCTATGACGGATCATGTGCCTTGAGTCTACAACCTAAGACAGGCCCATACCAGCTTATTTTCTATTGTATAAGAAAGGGGGAGATGTTGCCAGCCGCATCTGTATGTACTGGCCACATGCCGTACCCAAAATTGCGCTGGCCGGAAAAGCCACACCTTGGTTCCTGATGGAGAGTTACGTAGATTTCACGGTACTGCGCAGGCGCCTAGCACATGCCCAGTGAGCTGAGGCGTGGCCGGCGCATGAACACTGGGACTGACGAATCCAGTCGCCCAGGACCCTGCGTAATCATGACGCCGACCTATCATCGGCGGAGGGGGGGCCAGTCAGCACATAAGTGCACACAGCCTGCCAGGGTCGGAGCCTTTTCCCACCTCATCTTCGTGCGCGCAATAAAGATTACTGCAGAAGACTTCACTCGCGTCTGCCTCTTATTGCCGGACAATAAGAAACGTGGGCGCGACAGCCTAGTGGAGCTGTCATTGCTCTTGCCTTTGCTGTCCCAGTCTCAGGGAGTCCTCTCTGTCGCTGTGGACCCCAGCACCATTCTCAGATCTCCTCAGCTATGAATGAAACCTACAAACATCATGTTGAGTACAAAACAGAAAAAAAAAAAAAAGAAAAATAAATAAAAAAAGAAAGAAAGAAAGGAAAGGAAAAGCAAGATGTAGAAGAAAGATATACCACAGCAACTTTATAAAAAGTTTTCATTTCCATGTACTTGATTTCCACTTTATTTGATAAGGAGAGAGATGGGTGGGGAAAGGAGGCCTTCCATCAAGTGACTCATGCATCATATTCCTACAGCTTCCAGAACCCAGTGTGGGTCTGCTGCATGTCTGCTGTCACTACCTGCTGCCTCCCAGGGTGTACAGAGTCAGGAAGCCAGAATAAGGAGCTCTGATACAGAAAGCTTTACCACCCGTACCAGACACCCGCATCTTACAGCAAACTCCAAGGCACACAAAATAATATAACTCAAGCAGGGTCTTTTTTGTTTAGGAAAATTTATAGGAAATTACGTGAAGTTGACATTAAGTATGGTCAGGTGTCACTTTGTCTTAGAGTTATGTTTTGAGAAATATATCCTTAGACAATTTTGGCATAAACAAAATGGTGCAATATCACTAGAAGATATAATCTATAGAACTATTTTATATGACTGTAAATGGTATTAAAATTAAATAAGTACTAAACTCTCATCACTTTAATGATTGCAATGAGCAGATTATTGTAGGCTTTTCAACTTGTATTTGAAAGGCTGATTTATAATTACAAGGTATTGTAGAAAAGTTTTCCTTCTGCTGGTTCACTTTCCAAGTGTTTGAAATTGCTAGAGCTGAACCAATCAGAAACCAGGAGCCAGGTGCTTCTTCCAGGTCTCTCATGGGGGTGGAGGGTTCCCAGGCTTTCTGTCATCCTACTCTACTGCTTTCCCATGCCAGAAGTAGGAAGTTGAATGAGAAGTGGAACAGCCAAGAGCTTTGACTTGAAGTGGTGCCCTTGGGGTGCTGGTGCAGGAGGCGGAGGCTTAAACCTCTCTGGTACTGCATCAACCTCTAATTAACTGACTTTACAATAGGCAGAGTATTCGGGATGAATCAAGTGAGCCCAGGATAAGCAATGTACGCTAAATAGTGGAAGAGGAAGGTAGCAGAAGTAACCTGAGAATTCAGGCCTGAGAAGGACCCCACCGGGCATATGTGGGTTTGAAGGCAGGCAGGAGCAATCAGCCAAGGCTTATGTGGGTCCCAAAAGAGTGAGAAGAGCACACAATAGCACACAGAATCTGGCTTCTAGAAAGAAATTGGGCACCTGGGTCCCACAGCCATTTGGAACTGAATGCCCCCTAGTAACCTGAGTAAGCCTGAGTAGAGAACAATGCATGGAGAGAGAGTAAGAGATCATGATTAGGACATGCTGAGGGAAGATGAAGGAGGATTCTGTAGGGTAAGACACACATCTGGTCCGGATTTCACAGTGGGATTGTTTCAGGAATGTCAGCTCTTGAGATAGAATACATTAGGCTGCTAGAACTACTTCTAGTCTGACATGGTTCTGCAATCAAAGCAATTCTGGGGAATGCTCTCTGTGGCATCCTCCTGGATGTTGGCAATGTTGTTTGTGTTAAGCCTCCCAGATCTGGACTTTTTTGTTTCAGGAGACAACTTCCTTCCTCTTAACTTCCATAGAAATAACACTCTCTGTGACATGTCAGCACAGCTTGTTTTGACCTTGATCTCAAGTTTACAGCTTGTCTAGGACAGAAACTCACACATTTTCTGGGAAGGGCCAGCGAATACCTACTCAGGCTCTGTCACAACCACTCAACTCTGCTGTTGTAGCATGCAAAAGGCTCTGAAGAACACATACCACACCCAGGCATAGCTGTGTGCCAATATTTTATGTGTGGACATTGGAATTCACATCCTACAGACATTTCACACATCATTAAATATTCTTCCCCCTAGCTCATTTAGCAAATGTGGAAATCCCGCATACCTTATGGTCCTGTACCAACAGGCAAGAGGTAGTTCTCTGCCCGCAGGTTGCAGGATGATGAGTGCCATGCACAGCATGTGATTGATCTGAAGGCTATTTTCAAGTAGAGAAGCAGGTTCTTAGGGCAGAGAGCTGTTCTTTGGCTGGTGTTAACTTGGACCCAATACTTCAGACTTCTCACTTCTAAGTTGCTGTTTTGTCTTATATAAGTAAAACCTATTAAATTTAGGTAGATAAACTATTTGACTTCTAATATTTGTCCAGTAATTTTAGGATTCACTTGTGAATTTGTTGGAATAAAATATTGCTGTCATAAAAAATATTTCAAATGCTTCTACATGCATTCACTGGCCTTTACAATTAAGGAAGGACTGATTATGCTCTCCCATTCACTTACTCAACTATTTATTTTTGTTTTTAAAAATTCCTGTATTTGTTTTTATTGGAATGTCAGATTTCCAGTGAGAGGGGAGACAAAGAGGAAGATCTTTCTTCTGCTGGCTTACTTCTTAAGTGGTCACAATGGCTTGTGCTCAGCTGAGCCAAAGTCAAGAGCCAAGGGTTTTTCCAGGTCTCCCACACAGGTACAGGATCCCAAGGAGTTGGGACCTCATTGACTGTTGTCCCAGGGCATAAGCAGGAATGGGATGTGAAGCGGAGGAGCTGGGATATGAACGAGAACCCAGATGGGATCTGGTGCATCAAGGTGTGAGGTCTTTAGTCACTAGACTACCATGCTGGGACTTATTCAAGTGTTTATTTATATCCATGAGAACTCTCAGATTTCTGGTACTTTATTAACAGCATTTGTTAATGAGTGGAATAATTATCATAACAAAACACTCTGGACATATTCAGTCTGATGGATATTTTTGAGATGACTTAAAACATCCATCAGTTCCCATAAACCAGGCCTTGGAATATCTTGTTCATTCATTCACCAACATTTCTTTCCAGTCAGCATCGTAAATGCATGTTGCGTGGAACCTGAGCCGCATGAATCAAGCAAACACTAGAGGTGTGGATCACCAATTGAATGGGAGGAGGGAAGGAGGGAGAAAAAGATGAAGAGAGGGAGCAAGGGAGGAAGGGAGGAAGAAAGAGAGAGAGAAAGAGAGATAGAGAGATGTAGGAATGGACAGGTACATGAATGGATGGATGGATAGAGGCATAGATAACAATTGGATGGAAGGATGAGTGAACTGGTGTATAGACCAACATATATTTATATATTGTTGGTGGTCAAGCCGGTGAGTTAGTGGGCAGTGAGTTGATGGACAGGTTTGTGAGTGGATGTGATGGATGAACGAATTTAAGCAGTTTTTTCATGGAGACAATGGGAGGCTTAGCTGGTCTCTAAGTCCTTGTATAGCTCTTTTCTTCTGTGATGATCTCTCCCTGTTCTCTGCTCACTAATCTTGATAAGCTGTTATAAACTTGAATGGCTGATGCTTCTGCTTCCCAGCGGCATTTGAAGAGAAAGGTAAGATTCAAGGGAATCCCACATTTGAATTCCCATAGCAAAGAGTCTCTTGAGATTCCTCTGGATCTTGGGACCCTTCCAGAAATCCTGGGAATGGTTGGAATGTGGATCAGGTGCTGACTCTGACCTCGGATGAAGGCATAACTAGTAAAAATAAACCACTGCCATTTTTAAGTTCCATTCAGGCACAGAATCAGAAGAGCTTCTCTCTTTCATTCATTTATCTGGTAGCAGAGAGGCAAGAATGCCTGAGGGATATCACATCTCTTTAGTGACATCCCTCACTCACTCTCGCTTTAGTTGGGATTCATAAACTTTAGGTTCTTAAAGTGTTAAAAACAATGAAGATCCTAAAGACAGTTCCTTTTTTCAATTTGAATCATCTTTGTGTATTTATTTTGTTACTATTGAAGCATTTTGGTTTAAGATGTGCATTCATACAAATGGTCAACAGGCTCACAAGGAGACATGCAGAACACTTCGCTATCAGGAATTTCCAGGTCAAAATCTCAATGAGGTATTGCATCACATTCATTAGGATGGCTGTATGCCCACAGGAGAATGATATCGAGTGTTGACTAGGGTGTGGGAACATTACCTACTGTTGCTGGGAATGTACAGTGAGTCTGTTGTTTTAGAACATTCTGGGAATTTTCCAAACTTTGAACATTGCACTGCAAAGCAATTCTCCTCTTAGAGGTATATGCAATAGAATTAAAAGAGAAATCCACAAGCAGGGAGCTGGATGGGAATTGGAACTGCCAGGATTAGAACCGGCACCCATATGGAATCCTGGTGCGTTCAAGGCGATGACTTTAGCCGCTAGGCCACAGCGAGTGGGAGGCCAGGAGGAGGCTCATATCCCAACCATGAAGACTCCCAAATTTTCACCAAGAACTACCAGTACTGACACCAAGGACTACATCCCAACCACTAAGGAGACCATGGCAATAGGAGTGCCTTCAGAGGCCGAGAACTCTGAGGGCACCCATCCCCATCTGGAGACTCTACAGGGGATGGAAGAAGTCCAAACTCTGCCATGCAAAAACCAGCGTCATTGGAATGATGGCCAGGATCCCTGAGTGGTCTGCAGAAATGGAAGAATAATAAACTTCCTTTGGGACTAGGGAAGTGAGCTCTCTCTGGTCATTGCCTGGCTCGGGCTCTGGGTCCCTACCTTCCCTCACGGTGACCATTAGGATCACTCCAGAAACCTCTCAAAACAAATGAACAAACATACAAAGAAAAAAAAATCATGAATGGACAGACAACAACAAGGAAAGCTTAGAATCAGACCAGAAATGGCCAGCGTGGATCCAATCATGCCTCACTAGGTGAGACACAAAGATTAATTACACATCACTGGAATATTAGGGATTTCTCTGCACACACATCCTAAAAAAAAAAAAAAAAAAAAAAAAGTTCTGTACCTGAACTGATAGCTCATGTCTTGCTAGAGTTATAAGCCAGTTCAGACCAGCTGAAAAACAACTAAGTTCAGCAAAACCATGCTTCAACCGTATAAACAGCTAAATGCAAGAACAAAAACAGATGAGACAGCTGAATAGTGATCTAGAGCCATTTTGAGGTGTATGCAATCCGATTGTATATAAACCAGAAGTGGAAATGTCTATGAAGAAGTCACAGGATGTAGTTAAGAACCCACATTTTCCCATTAACATCCTCTTAATCAATACCATGCCAATTAATGCCATAATGTTTTAAATGGTTGTTGATGTTATGTTGGGCTTTTTAATAAATTGGGATGGTACATTGCTGGCTTTATCTTAAGACCAGAGATGGTCTCACTAAGAATTCATTGAACCCATTAGGATAATAAGACACTGGGCTTTATGCTTGGTAAATACTTCCAATGAAAGAACAACTGAATTTGAACTGTGGTAATGCAGCAAGGTGGAGAAATTCACCATGGGAAGAGGGTTCAGAGAGGGGTAGGGAAAATTCCAGTGAACATAATACTGTGTCACATGCCAGTGGAAACATCATTATAAAACCGGTGTCTTTTTCTTATATTCCTGAAAGAGAAATAGCTGTAACAGAATTTTAAATTTGGACAAAGACTTGAAACATCTATATTCCCTTTCATGATAGGCACTACTCCATCCCTTCAGCAAGGCAAGCTAATTTTAAGCTTTTTTTTTTCCTCCCTCTCTCTCAATCCTTTTTTTTTTTATTTTAATCTTTGTGCTTTGCAACAGCCTTCTGTGTTTTCACAGACATAAAGAATGTCAGTAGGAGTTCTTGCTGCATTTGTGCATTTGCAGTATTCCTATACCCATTTTTCTTGAAATAAATTTGGATTTTAACGCTGTGGTTCAATTCATTAAGCAAGCTGCTCATTTGTGTAAATGGAAACCTACTTGTATTACCCGTCATAAGGAGAAAAATCACTCATAAAAATATAAGAAAGACAACAACATGGCATTCCTGAACGATGTTTGTGGGGAATGTCCCAACTTCTCCCTGCCTGTAGACAGCCTGGGTCACCCCAGGGCCCCACACTGTTGCCCAGAAGTGGTGACAGTGCCAAGGCCAGGCACATGAGCAGAGATCTCGGCATTGATGAGGTGGGGCGACTCTGCATGAAGGTGCCACCCAGCCATCAAATCCATGGCAGTGCCCCACGAGTCAAAAGCTCCTCAGATCCAAGGTAGAGCCCTGTGTCAGCCTCACAGCCATCAGACAAATCAATAATCCCTGCAGGAGCTGCAAGGCCCTCCTTCTTGGCAGAGCCACATATGGTCTGCAGGCCCTTCAAATTCACTTTGAAGACTTCTTGGGGTGAGGAACACCTGTGTCCTGAGAGTTGCAACCTTTAGTTCAAATGCAGAGCCTCATGTCACTCTGCAAAGCCATCAGATCCATGACAGAGTCCTCTGTGATTTGCCCGCTCTTCAGATCCATGGCAGAGCCCTGTGTGGTCAAATCCCCTCAAAACCATATTAGAGACCCATGTGGTACTCATTGGCCTCAGACCCATGGCAAAACTCCTGTCAGGTACACTTCCCTTTGATCCATGGCAGAGCCCCATGTGGTCTGGAAGGCCTTTGATTTATTGCAGAGACCCCCATTTGGTCCACACATACCTCAGATACATGAAGGTGCCCCCTGTTGTCTGCATAATCATCATTTCCATGTCAGAGCCCTGTGTGAGCTACACAACTTTCAGATCCATGGCAGAGCCCTATGGTGTACTCTTAACCCTTAGATCGATGGCAGTGCCCCATGTGTCCCTCACAGCAGAACACCACATTGTCCTCAAGAGCCTCAGATTCATGGCAGAGTCCTGTGTGAGCTGCATGATCCTTGGATCCATGGCAGAGGAGCATACTGTCCACACAATAGTAAAATCAATGGCAGACAACATTTTGTCTACAAAGCCCTCAATTCATCATAGAGATCAGCAAAAGATTCACAACCTCATGTCACTGGCAGAGCCCCAATTGGTGCTCAGCCTTGGTCACATGACAGAGTCCTGGCTGAGCCATGTAACCTTCAGATCAATGGAAGAATGACATGTGGGCATCCAGAACCTTAGATCCGTTTCAGAGACTCCTGTTGTCCTCAGAGGCCTCAGATCCATGGCAAAGATCCTAGTGAGCCATACTCCCCTCTGATCCATGTCAGAGCCCCATGTGAGCTGCACATCTCTCAGATCAATGGCAGAGCCCCATATGTTTGAGAAGGCCTTTGATTCATTACAGAGATCCCCATGTGTTCCACATGCCCCTCACAGTCATGGAAGAAACCCCATGTTCAGCAAAATTTTCATATTCAACGCTGAGCTATGCATTAGTGGCTTATTCTGAGCCATGCATAAGCCACACAGCCCTCAGACCCAAGGAACAGCTCCATGTGGACCACATGGGCCTCACATCCATGGCAGAGCTCAATGTGGTTCTTTTTAAATTTTTGTTTATTTAGTTATTTTTTATTATATTTTTGACAATCTTTACACACTTAATTAGGCTAAAAAGTTTCAAGGGCTATAGGAAAGTGAGTAAGACTATTATTTGCACATTGTTCCCTTCATGTATCTATCTGGGGTAAAGGGGCATATTGAGAGACCAGCTCAACCCACTTTCCCATCCATCCAGGGTCCCAGATATGAGGCATGCTCTGAGATACTTGCTCAAGTCGTTTTGATACTTCAACAGTTATGACTCCCTGCCATTATCACCACTCCAACCACGATGAGGTCACTGAAGAATATGCTGATTGACATAATCCATGATAGGGTCTCCATTAGCCCAGTATTTCACTGCTAGCATATAGATGACGTGGTTGATTCACTTGTTCTGTCTTCTGGCTTTTCTTGCTTAGGGTTCTGAGTCTGCCATTTCAATTGGGGAAATCCCCAGAAAAACTTAGCCTGAGGTGTTCCCAGACCAAATTCTTATATGTTCTAGGAAGCACAGAGCCCAGCACAGTCCATTGTCTTGAACAGTTGGTGGTTGCAATTGCTGAGTTGGTTCTGTTTTCAACACCAACGTCCATTGGAACCAATGGGTGATGCATGGCAGGGCTTCTTGCCATCCTCGTGGCCCTGATTTATGGCAGAAAACAATGTGGTCTGCGCACCCTTCAGATCTCTCACAAAGAGAGTATGTAGTCCTTATGACCCTCATATTTGTGGACTCCCAGGGTAGTCCACAGTCTGCGCATATCCATGACATAGCCTTATATAGGCTGAGAGCCTCAGAACAATGACAGAACAAGAAGTGAATTGCACAACTTTCATGTTTTGGCACAACTCCATATGCTTTGCAAGATCCCCAGATTGATGGCAGAGACCCAAGTGGTCTGTACACAATTCAGATCCATGACAGGGACCTGAATGAGCCATACATCCCACAGATCCCTGCTGGAGCCCACAGTGACACACCCTGCTCAGATAAATGGCAGTGCCTAGTATAAGGTGCAGGCCCCTCATAAAGTGGCAGATCCCACACACCTCATATCCATGGCCTCTCTGAGTGCTGCATGAACCACAAATTCACAGTAGAACCTCAATTAACCTTCACAACCCTCTGACCCATGGTGGACATGGAGGTGCTCCTCACGCTCCTGAGATTCAAGCAGTCTCACGTGGTCCTCATGCCCCTCAGATCCATGGCATAGCCCTGTGTGAGACATAAGCTCTTCTGATCCATAGTAGAATAAAATGTGAGTTGCACAATCCTCATGTGATGGCAGAGCCCTATATGGTCCTCGGGGACTGCAGATCCATGGCAACATCCTGGATGAACCTCATGGCCCTCAGGTCCATGACACAGTCCTTCATGATCCACATACCCCTCAGATTCATGGGAGAGCCCTGGGTGATCCAACTCCACTCAAATCCATGACAGAATCTTGTGTAAGCCACATGCACCTCAGATCCATGGCAGAACCCAGGTGGTCCACACAGCCCTTGATCCATGGCAGAGCCCTGTATGCTTTACATGCTCCTTATATCCAAGACAGAGCCCATGTGTTCGCTACAGATCTCAGATTAATGGCAGAGCCCATGTACATACATCACTCAGGTACATGTAAGTGACAATCATAAGTCATACATCCTTCAGATCATGGGGGAACCACATTTTGTCTTCACGCTGCTCTGATCCATGGCAGAATCCCATGTGAACCATACTACCTTAAGCCCATGGCAGATCCCCTGGTAGTCCACACAGCCCTCAGATTCATGCAGAGCCCTGTGTGTTGTACATGCTTCTCAGATCTATGGAAGAGCCCCAAGTGATCTGCACATTCCTCAGATCCATAACAGGTTTCTGGTGAGCCACACTGCCTTCAGATGTGTGACAGCACAACACATGATGCTAGAGCTTTCAAATAGGAGACAGAGTACCTTGTTGTCTGCACACACCTCAGATCTATGGCTGAGAGCTATGTAGTCCTCACAGCCCTCAGGTGCATGGCAGAGCCCCACGTGGAGCACAAGGCTGCCCTGGTTCCATTGCTGCCAGAATCCAGCTCCAGCTGAGCTCAGAACTCAAAGGATGTAGGGATGAGGCACAAAGAGGAACAAAACAGGCTACTACAGTTCCAGGATCACGATGGACAATACAAGAAAGCTGTTCACTTTATTTATGCAGAAGCACTCATGAGCCAATGCACAGACTTTTGACATTATGGCAGGATAATTGTGCCACTTGTTTCACCTAACAACTGTAGAAGTTCCTGCTACAATTCTTATTCTACAACTCAATCTTGTATCACAAAGAAAAGGAGAAGCTAAACATCAAGGAAAGAGTGAAAACCTAATAATACAGGTCCCTTGATTACCATGAAGTCAATGGGAACAGTCAAAACAGTATGAATAGCAAACAGCCCTTTTGCAAGATGTGATTATTGACATTAACCTCCAAGTTCAGTGAAAGGCCAACTCGAGAGGAGCAAACAATGCCTGAATGAATTAGAATTCTTCCAAAGGGTGGTCCAGTGTCCATGCAAAGGAAGGTGGAGTCGCATTCAGCTGGTTGTAGAGACATCCCCTGGCCATTGCCATAGAGCGGAAACTTCCTTGCGGCCCTGCCTGCAATGAAACAATCCTTTTCCCCACTTGGTGTCCCCACATATCAACTACACAGATCCTAACATCTTCCCTTCTCTTATTATTAATTTGGACAATGCAAAGGGGAGAACAATTAGTGTGATTCATAAATCTACACAAAGCCAGGAGAAGGTTTTTTTGGAAATAAAATATGAAGGATGGGCCCAGCGCGGTGGTGCAAGTGGCTAAGGTCCTGGCCTTGCACGCCTGGGATCCCATATGGGCGCCAATTCTAATCCCGGAGGCCCTGCTTCCCATCCAGCTCACTGCTTGTGGCCTGGAAAAGCAGTCGAGGACGGCCCAGAGCTTTGGGACTCTGCACCCACGTGGGAGACCAGGAAGAGGCTCCTAGCTTCGGCATCGGCCGTTGCGCTCACTTGGGGAGTGAATCATCGGACGGAAGATCTTCCTCTCTGTCTCTCCTCTCTGTATATCCGCCTTTCCAATAAAAAATAAAAATAAATCTTAAAAAAAAGAGAGAGAGAAAAAAAAAATAGAAAGAGATGGGAAGAATGGATTAGTATTGCTTTCTGTTATGGAAACCTGATAATGAGAGTTAGAAATTGAAGAAAACTAGGCATGTGATCCTTGGATACTAATACTAGTAGATGTGTCATTCCATACACATTGGAGATGAGTTTTACCATCACTCCAAGAGACATGTGAATGAAAATAACTGAGAGTTATATTGTAGTATATTTGTATATTGGAGACATAGTTAATCACATGAAGAAGGATTATGCAAGGTGAAGCAGAGTGGATAAAATCCAAGACAATAAGAGAGGACAGGATGAAGGCAAACGGACACTTGGAGAACCACCAAAACAGAAAAAGCAGCAGAGATAGAGAGGAAGCATATTAAGGTGGCATTCAGAGGGTCACTCAGAGGTCCAGGTCTGCATTCTTATGTTATATTTTCACCAAGAACTCTGTAGTTAGATGTTAGATGTCCACCAAGAACTTCCAAAATGCTGGCTCACCAATCTCCACTTCCATGATACCATGCTGAAGTTGCACCATTGTCTCTGCACCATTTTTCCTACTTTAGGTTGGAACAGGTCGCAGGAATAGAGAGACACCAGGTATCCTATAGAGCGAGATGGTTGGTGGCACTGATCTTGCCAGAACCTGCCATAGTCGGTATTATGTTCCTGCAGGACCATTGCAATCCATGGAAATCACTGAGTTCTCATAAGCTCAGCACATGTGCAGTCCACTGTTGTCCCCTGCAGTCCTAAAGTTATTGCCACAGTATATGCAATGGTGCCTGACATACCAATGCTTCAGTTCTTGATCTTCTGCCCATCAGATCTGAAGGCTACCCAGACCTGTCTTGGGTGGAACCTGTAGAATGTCATGCTGATGCATGTCCCTGATTCAGAAGTGATTTCACTCACAGCTCAGCGTATGGTCAGTCCTTTCTTGTGCGTTTGCCTCCTTATGCAAAATGGTGCCCAGTTCAGCTCTTGGAGTCTAACTGGGCTGTGAAATCCATGCTTTTCTCATACTGCTCATCTGTGATCTGCTACTCTGTCTCTGTTCCTGGTCAAATTAAATGAATCAGCAGGATGGATGGTCCTTTGTCTGTGTTCACCTCCCAAGCTCCCAGTGAAATTCCCTTCCTCCTACTTGCTGGTGGAGTTCTGGTTGCTGGTGGCGTTCAGATTGCCCGTTAGCTGAATGCCACTGGAGTATCAGTCACTGCAACACCACACGGTTGTGTCCTTTGCTTTCCTGTGTCTGACAATGTCCAGGTACCCTCTTGCACTTGTCTGCTCTCTTCTATTATCTCTACTTCATCCTGATTAAATGTTTTTCTGTCCATTTAAACAGTCCCTAACGGATCCTCCATCTTGATTCTCTTACCTCGTAATTAAAGGGAATTAATATGTAGCTTCTTAAAAATTACACAGACATTCAAATATTCCACACTATTTAGAAATATGTGACATTTTGATACACACGTGCTTTGTGTATTTTTTCAAGCAGTAGGTGCTTTGTTTTGTTTTTCAAGCAAAACGGACATGTTGCTTTTATTAGCATATTTATATTTATGTAAAATTTAGACAATGCAACTACTAATATTCAATATCTTCTGTGACACAGGAATAATCATGGTTCTAAATCAAAGCATACTGGTCATATCATGGTCTCACATCAAATAATTTAATTTCTCTATCTTCTCCTCTTGGTTTCAAGAAATGATAGAAACATTAAAATCAACACTAGCTTTCCATTCGATGAAATAAATCACATATAAATTTGGCTCTGGCAGAGCTGTCATCCTGAAACTATTGGCTGGGCCTTTGGAATGGAGTGACATCATCAATCACTGATAGAATGTTTCTGGCACCTTGGTGAGGACTTATAACATTCCTGACTCTGTGCTGAGTAGCGGGCAGGACATTAGGCAACTATTGGAGAGGATATCAATGACATTTGTTGTTTTTGAATATTCTAATATTGTTATGTTTTACAATTCACTGACTACAACAGCAAGACTTTAGGGGGCAAGCAGCAGCTTTGAGTAATTCCCTACTGTTGGGACCATGAAGCGCAAGCAAAAGACAAAACATCTGGAAGGAACAAACTGCGCACCAGCTGCAAAGACTGCGACAGGTATGTCTGGGAATAGTCTTTGGCAAAGGGTAGTCTGGTACTGACATCTGAAAGACAAGCAGGGGTGCCGCTACTTGTGGTGGAAGGAGAACAAAGATGAAAAGACCAATGAGTGAACAAATACTTTGGTTATTGCATTCAAAAAACATTTTCTTGATCTAAGTATTCATAGGAATTGTTTCCTGCCTCTCTGAATTCAGAGGAACTGCTTGTTTTCAGCTTCTGCAATGCTTTCCTCCAGCACATAGCTTACCAATGCCACCTAACTTTCCCTCGCTTTGTCCTTCCTAACTCCATTTTGCATGTTTCTTTAATTCATATTTGACATCTGCATATGTCAGTGAAAGCAAATTTCTGCACCACACACTCTTTATGCCACACAATTTGCCAACTTACATTGGCCCACATGGTAACATTCACAATCTCCAGACATTAACATACAACCATTGGATTCGAGCTGTTCACAACACTCATGAATTCATAAAACAAAATAGCACATAATTAAAGAAACGTATAATACATTCAACAACAGCAGAGCTTCAAAACAGATGCAATCCAACAAGTGACGCATAACTACTGTGTCCACCAATTTGCCAAGACACTGAGAAACCTAGAATTTACTTAAAATTTCTGCAATAAGTTTTGAGTGGCCTCTGTCATAGCCCTGGCATGCATGAAATCCCCTTCACTCCTGTGACAGCAAGATTTGTGAGTATTCCCATGAGATAAACAACATGTGTGTTATGTACTGTACTTTGGAAAACAGACAAGTAAGATGCCACATCCCAAGGTTAACTTGTTGTCATTTTCCAATCAGTATCCAAGAAACCTCATGAAGATGCTCCTGAGATGTGTGTGGAGGTCCCAACCCATTACACATATGAAGGAGAAAGTTGCTCTACATGTGATGATGTCTATTTTGTTTCTGCTTGGAATGAACCCATTCTTGTCAAAGGAGACGGTAAGGTGCAAATACCAGGTCCAAACTCAAAAGTTATACTTTAGGCAGCCAACCCAACCACTACTCACTCCACTTTCTCATCACAATGACTGCTTTACAGCACAGCGAATAGATTAAAGGGTTTGAGAAAGGACACATAGCTAGTGTGGTGCCAAGAACAGTACAAATCTTTTCATCATCGGAAGATCTGCAAGTGAGGCCAGGTGCATAGATGATGCTTATGGAAGCCTGTTTGGAGCTTCCACACACACTTCTCCCCAAATCACCTGTTCTATCATCCCATTAAGAAAACAAAACAAAACAAAACAAAACAAAACAAAACAAAACAAAACAAAAAACTAAAGGCATTTTGCTTAGCTCATCAACTAAAGTCCATTTGCATCCATCCTGCCCTTCACTACCCTGT
The DNA here is from genome assembly GCF_017591425.1 of Ochotona curzoniae. Taxonomy (NCBI): domain Eukaryota; kingdom Metazoa; phylum Chordata; class Mammalia; order Lagomorpha; family Ochotonidae; genus Ochotona; species Ochotona curzoniae. The sequence goes on along the minus strand of NW_024465175.1, from coordinate 35,409 downwards.
ATTGACTGCATAGTGAGATATTTATACCTTCAAGTCTGTAGATTATCTATAACCATGGGTAATGGATACACTGCATTCCATTCCAATAAAACTGCCTTATTTAGGCCACATGGACAACAACTGTGTTTATCATGAGAATTCACTTTCCTTTTCTAACATGAAGTTATTATACATTATGTATTTAAAACAAACACAGAGCCCCCATCAATTTCTGCTTCTTTTTCCCCATCAACTCTCCAACTCACACACACCTTCATATTAGTGACAGTTTAGTCACAAACATCCATTCACCTCACAGGTCGCTGAAGCCACAGAAAATTTAACCTGTGCAAATGCAAAACACATGGATAAATGCACTACAACACACACACACACCACACCACACAAAATACACTCTGTTTATGACAGACTATGCACAAATCCAAAATGGAATGGTGTGACACTGATATATACAGGAGTGTATAAAACTGTCATTCAAATAAATGAAATTTCCTTCTAAACTCAATATTCACTGCAATATTCACTTTAGTAAGCACTTAATAACATATTAGCTTCAACACAACATTTGCTAATATGATATGAGGGTACATACAACCAGAAGATTGAATGCAGTGACATATTGTCCTGCAATGTGTGAGTCTAGTTATTTAATCGGAAATAAAGCACATTCTTGACACAATAGCTAATCTTAAGGTTTGTGCACCAAGTTTTGAACTATTTTAACAATCAATAGCAACAATGATCTGAACATTCTTAGAGATGTATATTCTTTAGAAACTATATTTGAAAAAGTAAACATATGTATATTGCTTCATTTGAGCCTGTGTTCATATTTCGGTGAAGTGAAGCGTCAGTGTTGAAAATATAATGGAGTAAAGACTCAAAAACATTACCAAACGAAGTTGTATCTGAGGTCCATTATACAGAACACTGAGAGACACAAGACTCCTGCACATGCTAATTCCATTTCAGTTCCTTATGTCTAATCTAGACTCTGGCAAATGTGCACACATTGAGTATAGAAATTAGCAGGATAGGCTTTATTTTTATTCCCTCAGATTAACATGTGGAATCACAATGACACATCACATCATGATTAGAAGTGTTCTAAGAATTGGCTATTTGTCTTAGAAAAGGTTAAACTGCTTTGAACTCAAAAATGAAAGCAATTGCAAAGAATGGCCTACCCATGGCAGAGATATAACCTCAATGCAAGCTTAGTGAGTTTATCTACTCTGTATTAACAAGTATCACAAATGGGCACAACCTAAAAGAAAATACAACAAACTCTTCTAATATAGCTCAGCCTGTGTAGGTGAAAATGAACTCAGCCTATGATATGGGCTACAAAGTAATTACACAAGGCCTACTTTTTTAGTGGTTTAAGAAGAGAATGACCTCATGTTTTGTACGTACATTCTTTGTGCTATACCACCTTAATTGCTTAGTTCGAACCCTTGTCACTCTGCTGCTTCTCCTTTAAATTTGATTTTTTGATGCCTCTGTCTATTAAGTCAATCTGCAATTGTAATGCATACTCATGTTTGAATTATAAAATGTTTAATTTTCTCACTTCAAACAAGTCCCATTTTACACAGTTGTTGACACTAACAAGCTTGAGAAAGCCACAATAAAACATCATGATCTGAGAGCATTTCATAAAACAATTCAAAATCTTGGGCCCGGTGCGGTGGAGAAAGTGGTTAAAGGTCCTCGCCTTGCACGCCAGGGTTCCCATATGGGCTCCGGTTCTAATCCCGACAGCCCCGCTTCCCTTGAGCTCCCTGCCTGTGGCCCGGAAAAGCAGTCGGGGATGGCCCAAAGCTTTGGCACCCTGCACCCGCATGGGAGACCCGGAAGAGGCTCCTGGCTTTGGATCGCCATAGTATCGGCCCATTGCCCTCACGTGGGGAGTGAATCATCGGACGCAAGATCTTCCTCACTGTCTCTACTCTCTGTATATTCGCCTTTCCAATAAAAAAAATAATAAAAATAAATCTTAAAAAAAAAACAATTCATAATCTTAAAACAATGAATACATGCAGAATGAATACATTATCTGTGGATGGGTAGACCTATGCATGTGCACAATTCCATATATATTCTTGTTATTATTGACATTTGGCCAAGTGAATGTGGATTTTCAAAGACCTCATAGTGGTTTAAGTGGCAAGATTGACAGCGATTCATAACTGTGGCAATATCAGGACCACTTGAGCAAGAACCTCAGAGCATGCCCTACATCTGAGACCTGGGGAGCGTGGGAAATTGGGTGGGCCTGCTCCCATAATAATCCCCATTAAACATGAACGTAACACTATGGAAAACAATTATCCACTTTCCTGTAGCCCTTCAATTATCTTACCCTAATTAACTATGTAACAATTGCAAAATAAATTTTATTTTAAAAAAATGAAAAAAAAAAAAGACTCCAGTGGAAGCTCCTGACATGTGTGTAATGAGGTGATTGTGTCTTAGGAAAGAAAGAGAGTCTTTCGCCATCTCACTTACATTCTTCTTTTTATCAACTTAATTGAAAATATTCTTCCCACAGAGGATGGTAGGCCAGATCATAAGGGTAAAGCCTGAAATCCAAGAAGGCTTGCAATTAGGCACAAAGAACACTATTTCCTCAAACTACTCCAACACAAAACATGCTCCTCAACACAGTCACTGAGCAGGTCTCTGAGGATTGATTCACTGGGGATGCATTCCCAGTAACAAGTCAAAGCTTGTTGAGCATACTTGAGCACCAAGTAAGATTTGAGAGCTGTGGGAGGTCCTCATGTGTGGACATGGGTGTGAGTATAACACAGATCTTTCCAGAGCCTCCCCCATGCATTGGTGGAGTCTCACAGTTCACATGCTCTATTAGGCCTCATTGTGGAAGGAATCTCTTCACCTTCTAATGAATCCTCACAATGCATTTCCATTCACCATGTCTTTGCCAGCTCACAAAGTCTTTGAGCATGCACACTCATAGAAAGACATTGATACTACAAGTCAGAACAACTGCAAACTCTTCAGGGCTTCTAAGCACTGTGTGTGATATAATATCACTTGCTTTTGCACATGCTATGTCTCATGTGTGTATGGCACACCCTCTGGAGACTTTTCAAACCTTCCTCTACTGATGCAATACACAGATTCAAAACCATATCACACACACACACACATATAAATATATATATATGTATATATATACACAAAATCTAAGAATAACACATACACACATACAAACTACACAAAATACCAATTACATATAACATTGAGATGCTCTATATTCATATATATATATATATATCTATAAATACACACACACACACGTATATATATACAATGGTAAGGTTGTGTTAGTACCACATGTATACATATGATCCTAAAACTACCTTACCAATTTTCAAATGCATACATATGATCTTTTTTTAATAAAATAAATAATTTATTCTTATTGGAAGCCAATATACAGAGAGGAGAAGAGACAGAGATGAAAATCTTCCTACTGATGATTCACTCCCCAATTTTGTGCAATGGCAGATATTGTGCGAAAAGAAGCCAAGACGCAATAAGTCTACCAGGTTCCCCACATGGGTGCAGGGTGTCAAAGATTTGGGCCATCCTCAACTGCTTTCCCAGGCCAAAAGCAGGAAGCAAAATGGGAAGTATGGCCACTGGGATTAGAACTGGCCAACAGATGGGATCCCAGTGAAACCAAGGCGAGGATCCTAGCTGCTAGGCAATGGCGCAGGGCCCATGTCCTTCTCTCTTTCGGACAATGGACTTTCAAACTAGTGATGGGACTTTATGTTATCTCTGATATAAGTCAACCTTTGTGCCAAACAAGATAATTAAGCTGTGTGAGTTCACCCTTATTCAGTCTCTGTTGTGACCCACTGTGAAGAGCAAGGAGCTGAATCCAGGAGCTCAGAGGAATGTACGCCGAAGGGAGGAGTACAGGAAGGAAGGACTGATTCAGGAGCTCAAAGGAACACTCACTGAGGGCAGGAGTACTGAGTGCAAGCAGGTGACCCTGGGTGCATGCAGTGCCTTCTTTTCCTCAGCCAAGGGCACCTCTGGCAGCCCAGGCTCACACTCCCTTTCCATCAAAGAGCCCCGCACCTTCCTGAATGTTGAGTCTTGTGATTTTTCTTCTGTCTTAAACATCTAATGGCATTCAGGGTCCATTATACAGTGAGTGGGTAAAATCACCTGAGGGAAATGCTTACCAGAGCCACGAGACAGGACGAATCAGGTGGGAGAATGAGCTGTAACAGAGTTAGAAAGAGAATGGTACAAAGAGTAATGTCTCCATCAACTAGGAGAACAAACCCTGGGCCTGAGCTTGCTGCCTTCTCCCCGGGGGCCTGGCTGAGTGCACAATGACCCCTTCGTCCAAGAGGGGCCAACACGCCAGTCATCTCGGTGTGAGATGTCTGACCTCCAGGTGCAGGCAAGTCCCTCTGAAATTTTGCACAACACCATCTCGGGCAAGCAGAGAGGAATCCACACTAGTAAAACAATGCTGTAACAGTATCAGCCACAAGCACAGCACGACACCGAGTTTGCACTGCTGCCCCTATGCAAATCTCTTCTGGGGAGACAGAGCACTGCAATCTCAGCTGAGAGAGAGTCCTCATGAGGCCGAGAAAGTGGTGGGCAATGGAGGTGGAGGGGAATGTGGCAAGGGGCCAGTCTCAGGCCTCGGGCTCTGACCTAGGGACAGAAACATCTATTCCCACTTGGTGGTGGACATCATCCCAGCTGCCCACCAGGGTCTGCAAGAGCTGGAATCAAACAATATGGGTGCAAACAAAGCACTGCCACACCTTGTTAAAATAAAGATTAATAACTGGAGGAGCAGAAGAGACTGAAGAAGAGGCAAGATAGAATTGCTGTGTGCCCAGAAGCACAACAGTCCACAGGTGACAAACTCCTCCAGAGCTTCTCACTGCTTTGTGGGGACTGGGAACCATGACAACTTACCAAGATTTGGATCCTTTTGGAGACAAAACCAGAGAGAAAGAGCTTCTATAAACTCCCAGTGTCTACTCACGGAGTATAATGGATTGTCCAAAGCAAGACTTCCCCAGGGCACGGCCTTAGCCAGGTGCGGAGCAAGGCAGGGGTTAAGTACCTGGGCTGCCTTAAACATCACCTATCGGCATGGAGCTCTGAGGCTGTCGGCCTCACTGTACAGCTTCTTGTGAGAAGCAGACTCAGGCAAGCGGAACCTAAGTGGGCACATCCCTGCAACTGCCCACCATTCCCGAGGTGCCAAGGCCATGGCCCACAAGGGAAGAGTGGGCATGACCTGCGTATTTGAATCTCCAAGTTTAGCTGTAAGCATCAGTTCTGGGACATTTGATGCAATGCGAAGGGGAGGGGCGGCAGAAATTAAGGCATCTTCATTTTCATTTGAAATGCAGATTTACAGAAAGAAGGAGGGTCAGAAAGATCTTCTATCTGCTGCTTCATTTCCCAATTGGCCTTGATTATAAGAATTGTACTCATCCATAGCCAGGACCCAGGACCTTCTCCTGGATCTCAAATGTTCCAGAGTCTCTCCAGGGGCTCAGACCACCATCTAGTGCTTTCCCAGGCCACAAGCAGAAAGCTGGATCAGACATACAGCAGTTGGCTCCTGAACTGGCATCCTATGGAATGCTGCCATCACAGATAGTGCCTTTACTCATTACGCTACAATAATGTTGCCTCAACTCAAAATTTGAAAAGTTAGTTGGGACCCAGCATCGTGGTGCAGTGGTTAAGGTCCTCGCCTTGCAAGTCAGGGATTCCATATTTGTTCCAGTTCTATCGCAGCCCCATTTCCCTTCCAGCTCCCTGCCTGTGGCCCTGGAAAGCAGCAGAGGATGGCCCAAAGCTTTGGGCACTGCAATCATGTGGGAGAACACTGAAGAGGCTCCTGATTCAGATCAGCATAGCATTGGCCGTTGGGCTAACTTGGGGAGTGACACATCGGACGGAAGATCTTCCTCTCTGTCTCTCCTCTCTGTATATCCGCCTTTCCAAGAAAACATATATATATATATATATGTTATATATATATATATAAATAAAATAAATCATTGAAAAGCTAGTTGGGCTGCTAGAAATGAATAGAAACTTAGATGTTCACCTTTTCGGGCTGTGCTTGCAGTTGGACTATCAGCATATCAGATAAAACCATCGCCTATATGTGGCCCAGCCGTTGCAATCTTTTGGGGAATGAGTGAATGCATACAAGATCACTCTGTCTGCATCTCTCTCCCTCAATGCTCACATCCAGATTGCCCAGGGAGTTGACTGCACTGAGGTCATGGAGGGGCGATAAGGAGGAAGGCCTCTCTTTTCTCTTCCTCTCCCTTGGTTCCCCCTAGTTCCTGCTCTGCCCACTACAGGTACAGCTGGACACGATCTGTGGAGACACCTGACACCAAGTGCCAAAGTCCTACACAGGAAGGTAGGGAAACCTGCAACATTGTTTCAATAAAAGCCCTGGAGCACCTTAGCTTTAACCAACTTATTCTTGGAAGACATATCAAATGTCAGTCACAAGTCCAAGCTTAATTTGAAAACTGTTTTTGAGATTCTGCTATAATCAGAGAAAAGTTCATTAGCTCTCTGTGAACTCAAGTAAATCTGTGAAAATCTGAACAAAATGTTAAACATAAATTTAAAAGGTCGAGGGAGGGCAAGATGGAGAGATCTTCCATCTCCAGTTCATATTTCCAGTGACAACAAGAGTCAGGCCTGGGTCAGACTAAACCAGGAGCCAGGAAATCTACCAGGTCTCCCATGTGGGTACAGGGACCCAGCCATTGGCCTGTCTTTTGCTACTTTCCCAGATGCATTAGCTGTGACTTGGTCACAGGCAATGTGGCTGTAATAGCCTAGTTTTCTGATATGGGGTGCTGGCATACACGTTTCTGAGATGACCTCTGTCATAGCACAAGCACTGAGCCATACTAAGAAGCTCCTTCAGATGTATCTCTGTCTTTCTTAGATTTGAGAAATTCTTCATAGCCATAGATTCGGTATTGAGTGCCTTCTTTTCCTCTCACTCCCCCCAGCTAAAAGTCTGCTTCAGGCAGAAATGAGGGAAAGCTTTTTGCATCACAATGGGGAGAAGAGAAGAGAACATCCCTTGACAAGTGATACTGAGTGGGGCTCTGCAGCAGGGACACACAATCAACAAAGGGAAGATTAGGTATGTGACTGAGGATACAGAGCCTACTGACAGAGCCAGTAAGAGGTTCTGAGAACTACTCTCTCAGTGCTTGGTCAACCCACTGCTTGTTTCTCAGTCCCGAGGTTCCAGGGCTTCTACATGGTGTGTTATAAATTTCTGCAGGATTTGGCCACTCCTAGCTGCAAAATTCTAGTCAATCAATGCCCTTTGCATCACCTGAGGACATGCAATCCCAGAGACCAACCATTGCCAATCCCACAGGCTCCACAACTTAGCAGCTTAAATTAGCAAAGATTTTAGGGAGGTCATGGGAAAACAAGAGGACATTCTTTAAGAGATGGTGAAAAATGCATCTTCTGAGATACTGTTTGTGAAGTTCAATTGTTTTCAATCCCCTCTCTGTTGCTTCCATTTTCCATGAATTTCTGGAATCACACTCATATTTTAGTATTATGACTATTACCAATTTGTGGGTGCAGAGCAGAGGAACAGCCTACGTGTATGAATCTCGCCTGGCTTGTGGCTGCTAAGGAGGCCACTGCTGGTGGTCAACTCAGAGGCAGGCTCTTTGGAGGGTCCAGGGGACACCACTCTGTCACTGGTGGCTCTAAGCTGGAGGCCTTGGTTTGACTAGAACTGTTGGTTGAACACCTAGTCTGTGTAGAAAACATTTTGTACCTGATTTCCCATGTTGGTAATCCTAGGCTTCTACCTTGCCTGCTAGGACATTCATCCAGGTATAACAGTGAGGTAGGCATGGGCACCTCTGTCCCACCCTCACATAGCTTCCCAGAACTCAAGCTTGCCAGAGTGCAAACTCAGGCTCTCTACCATGGGACTCAAGCTGGGATATACACCCCTTCCAGGCAGGGAGGGTGGTTCTGCACATTTTTATCACTAAGCCCGGGAAGGGTACATCCTATACCTCTAGTGGCCTGTGGTGCAGCTGAGGTAGTAATGAGGACATGGATAGGATCTGGGGATGAAGCACTGACAGGAGACCAATGATGGTGGAAATCTCCCCATAGTTTATTACTTCTTATATACTCTTCCAATAGAATGTCAAGCAGTCCCATTACACCAGCTGCTTTCAACCACAAGCCCACACCCTGCAGTGCTCAGTTTAACAAGTGCTAATCAACTCCTTAGCACACAACAGGTACCCCTTGGTTTTGTTTCAATGCAGACTTGAATATGCCTGTCTTCAGTTGTGAACTCTCATGTTATCTGCCTTACCCATATCAGGAATCTCTGTAGCATGTCAGAAACCCCTGTCTTAGGTTGGTGTGTTCCAGGTCCATCTTATCCATAACTGGCTACCATTCAATGTGTTGTCTGCTGCAGGTGCAGCTGCAGAAAATATACTTGGGGAGGCTGATGACCCTGTTCCATGGCTAGGCAAGTCTTTAATGTGGTAGCAATTAGCTGACAGCATTTCACGGGCTTGAGAAACAAAGCACTGCACAAGTGAAACATATATAAAGGCATAATGTAGGACAAAAGACCTATATCACACAGCCTCTGCTGTTCCTCTACCAACAAATCACCACCACTGTTACAAAGCAAGCATGCCACCCACACCTGTTCATTTGTTCCATAGCCCAAGCAGTCCGTTATGCAAACTTGTTCATTGTCGCCAGAGTAGCTGGTGGTTTGTGGCTGGTGACATAATGGCTATTATGTTCACCATTATGCCAAAGCCTCTTTTAAGCTTTTCAGAGGAACAGAGGATTCTCCATTAGCCCCTTCAGTCACAGGCAAGATTCTGGGAAGCTGCATAATGACAACAGCATAACTATCACCAATTTGTGGATGTAAGCTGTGGCACAGCCTGCCGGTGTGTTGTAGTTTTTTTTGTTTGTTTGTTTGTTTGTTTGTTTTTTACCCCAAATAAGGCAGCAATCGCAATTTCTGTCTCGCAGGAAAGAAGCATTTTCATGTGGACACAGTGAAATTTCAAAGCAAAATTTGTTAGAAAAGTTGAGAAAGGAGATTCTGTCCTAGTGACATGGGGCTCTGAGATCCTCTGCCATCATGGCAGGAGTAAAAGCAAGAGAGACAAACCTGAATTAATGGTGAGTAGAGCAGCTTTAACGGTGTGCTTCAAAAGGCTTTCCAGAGACAAAAGGAAATTTCTGGTCACGCTGGTGTCTGGCTTTGGGACAAAAGACCAGACAGGTGTCAGACATTGGACATTCCTGGCCTTGGGAATATGAGTAACACTTCCTCCAGTCCTTCAATGATAAGGAGATTAGGGTGATGTTCTCCCACACAATGGCTGGAGATATTGGCTGATGTGTCAGTTGGGGAATTAATATGCTAAAAGCACCATTGTCCCTTGGAAGTGACCTCCTCTGGTGAATGCAAGACATGATGGGGAAAATGCTCTTTTATATTTGAGGAAAAATGATAACTTGGGGGCACAGAATACCCTAACCCAATATAACTGCAGCATTCCAGCATGCTGTCAGGGTACACTGGAACTCAGTGTCATTCACTTCAGAGGTGTTTCCTGTATGTTAGAGAGAAACATGGGGATAACACAGGCAGACACAAGCTTACACTTCAAGGAGCTGAGGTTCACCCACGTGAGCAAGTCCCAAAATCCAGAGGAGGGATGGAACTTATACATTCCATAGGAATAATTGCATTCCTGAAGAAGGAACAACAGTGCACATGCCAGTGCATGTCCATGCCCCACAAAGCTGTCAGATAGAAAAGGTTGGTATTTTCCCAGTGGCATTACAATTGAATGATAAGAAAAAGCACAGGCAGAAATTGAGCTATTTATAAAGGGAGGGCTAGACCCCCAACAAATAGTGGCACTCAGGAAATAGTCTGATCATCTGGTTTAAGGAAAAACTGGCAGGAAGTAGCAGGTCTTAAGTACTCATAGGAGAAAGTAAAGAGAGAGCGGTGCTTAACAAATAGTAACATACTTATATAAAATAAATGGGTATAATATAGTTGATTGTTGAGTCGATCTGACTCAAATGCCACCAGCCTAGCTGGTATGCAAGTTTCACAAAACTCTGCAGCAGGAGCTTGCTGGACAAGTCTCTCAGGAATCCACCGTGGAATATTTTCATTTTCTGGGATAACATAAACTGATTCTCACCCCCATATGAGGACAGGATCTGGACATTGCCAGGTTGCTTACTCTTATAGGGAGAGTATAAAATGAAAACTGTCTGTGCTCCCAACTCCTTGGCACTTTTGATGATTTTAAGTCAGTGTTTTCACATGGTCTGTCAGTCCTCGGTGGGTGTGGACACTAACACTGGGGTTCATCTATGTGGTTCTCATTTCACTGGATTCGCTGTGGACTTCCCACTGCCAGGGGATGCTCTTTCAGTGAAATGTGACAGTTATGCACAAGGCCTTCCGCTGTGGTTTGCGGGCAGGAAAAGAGTGGATTGTGATGTTCCATCCTGTTTTGTTGGTATAAGCCATATTTCAAATATATATATTTGTTTTAACGTTTATTTCATTTTTAAAGGAAGTCAAATATACAGATTTATGGAGGGATAGAGATTTAGATTTCTGTTTTAAGATGAATATTTTCCTTGACAAAGTAGATTTACAGAAAGAAGGAGAAGCAGATGGATATGTCTTCCATTAGCTGTCTCACTCCCCTGATGCCCACAACGGCCTGAGCTGAGCTGATCCAAAACCAGGAGCCAGGAGCTTCTTTCAGGTCTCCAAGTGGGTTCAGGCTCTCATGGCTTTGCACCATCCTTAGCTGCTATCGAAGGCCACAAGCAGGAATATGGATGGAAAGTTGAGCATCCGCAAATTTATCTGGCTCCAAAGGGGATCCAAGCCTTTATAAAGCTAGGATTTAGCCACTGAGCTATTGTGTTGGACCTTGGGCCAGTTGTTGTTGTTGTTGTTGTTGTTGTTATTTTTCTGTAATTTGCATGTGCACTTTCTTTACCATGTGAACTTTCACACTCACTGAAACTCCTACACATATCTCTTTAAAAAATAGACTGGTATTGTGAAAAAGAAAAAAAGCACACACACAAAAAAATAAGATTTATTGGGTTCCCCTCATTTATAGCTATGCCTACTGATAGTGGTTGCATAGCAATCTAATTCGTACCTGTGGCTCTGCCATAACTTACGGGTGCTGGTTTGAATCCTAGCTGTTCCAGTTCTGACCCAGCTGAGTGACAATGCATCTAAGAAAGCAGTATCAAGTGGCCTAAGTACTTGGGCTCCTGCACTCACAAGGGAGACCAGAAGAAGCTCCATGCTCTTGACTTCAGTGTGGCCTAGTCCTGACTATCAAAGTCACTTGTTTTGTGAACGTATGCATGTAAGATCTCTGATTATGCCTTTCCAATCATCTTTATGAGACGGTACACAAATATATAAGTGTATTTATACACAGTATGAATGTATATGTACATCATTCATATCAGCTTTGTATCATAAATATACAAATATACACATTCCAAAATTCAGAGGTGTTGGAAGGACATGAAAGAGATCACAGTTTCTCTTAAGCAACCAATCAGAAGACAAATATTGGAGTTGATGGATAGAACACCTAACCTACTCTGACCATGACATTCTGCATATGCATCAAACATTCACTTTTTCCACCCTTTCAATGCTACTTTCTTATGTGTGGATGAAAGCAAGATAGAAGTGATCAGCCTGGTCACCAGTGTGCAGGTATCTGTGGGTTCTCCTGGAACAGTGACCTGAGAAAAAGCCATGTTGAACTTTTACCAGATGTTTGATGATGATGATGACAGGATGGGCAGGACAGTAGGTGGAGTATAGAGAAGCTTAAATAGTGTGTTGTAATGGGCCTGAGAGGAGTGTGTTGTCTCGCAGCTCCCACTGGAAGAACCCTGGGGGGGGGGGATAACTCCTATATGGGGAATATTAGGACAGATGATTTGAGAGCAGCTGGAAGATTTGGGTGCTGGCATCAGCCTCAGCGATACGGGATGGTGGGCAGCAAGGCATGCGTGCTTGTGCTGGTGAACAGCAATGACTCTTCCAGATCTCTCATGTGTCTGCTGCCTCTCATGAGTTTTCACTGTCCTAGATGGCCACAAGCATGGAGCTACATGGAAAAAAGGACCATCAGCATTTGAACCAGAAGCTTTATGGAATCCTGGCCTACGCAAACTAAGGCCTCAGCATCTAGACTAGCGTGCCATGACACGACTTCCAATCCTGAATCACTATCATTAACTAGACTACATGTTTTGGACCTAAATCACCTTGTTTTATGAGGTAATTATCCAAGACCTAGAAACATATTGGCACACATTGGTTTTGCTGCCATATGTGGATGATTTACTCCTCACCAGTCTGCCTGTGGAAGATTGCCAGAGAGCTACTAGAAACTTGCTTGAAGAGCTAGGAAGGTTGTGTTATTGCGCCAGTTCAAAGAAGGCCCAGATGTGCAAAGAGTTGGTAATCCACCTGGTGTATAATCTTAAGAAAGGGGCTCAAAGCCAACAGCAGTCATGAAAGAAACTTCACAGATTTCCCATGCCCACCTCCCCATGAGAGGTGTGAGTATTCTTAGGGTCAATGGGTTATTGCAGACTGAATACTGAGTTATGCACAGTTGGCTCGGCTCCTGTATGAGGCCACTAAAGAGCAAAAGCACTAGACCTGGCTAGACAGACAGGAGCAAGCCTTGGAAGAACTGAGGGCTGCCCTCATTAAAGTCGCAGCACTGATACTCCAAACCATTAAATCCTTTCATCCTCTTGAGGAATGAAAGAAAGGGGATTGCAAAAGGAGTCCTAACACAACAGCTGTGCCCATGGAAATGACTAGTAGGTTATCTATCAAAGAAACTTTATCATGTTGCTGCTAGGTGGGCACTGTGCCTCCATGTCATAGCTGCTATTGCACTCATGGTGTGGAAATCAGACAAACTGACTTTTGGCAAGAACTTGAAGATTGTAGCTCTTCATGTTGTGCAGGGAGTGCTGAGATAACCCCTGATAAGTGGATGAGCAACATGAGGCTCATGAACTATCAGGGGCTCTTTGTAGATTCGCCTGGATTGTGATTTTGAAACTGTCGTTTTGAACACTGCCTACCATGCACATGGAAACCTTCCTTCATGACTGACATGAGACCTTGACACAAGTCACTCAAGCTTGCCATGATCTCCTGGACCTACCCTTGCTGAACAGTGAGTTAACCTGGTTCATAGATGGTAGTAGCTCTGTGAAGACTGGAATACAAATGGCAGGAGCAACAGTGGTCGATCACAATGGGGAAGTGGTTTGGAGCCATGCCCTTCCCCTGCGATCCTCAATGAGGAAGGCAGAGCTGATTGCACTACCTGAAGCTCACGTACAAGTGGGACGATATAAGTGACTGTTTACATAGATAGCCATTATGCCTTCAGTACTACATATGTTCACTGAGACATCTACCAAGAGTGAGGCTTCATGACAACAGATGGAAGGGAGCTGCAAAACCTGACAGAAGTACAACACCAGCTTACAGCAATAGAGAAACCCAAGGCAGTTGCCACGGTGCAGGTTCCTGGTCACCAGGCAGTAAACACTGCTGAGGCACTGGGGAACCACTGTGCACATAAAGAAGCAAAAAAAAAAAAAAAAAATTACCATTGCTCTTGCCACATTGCCCCAGCCAAGCTATAGCTCAGTAGATTTGGAGTGAATCTAATGTAAACACCTTCAGGAGACCAAGTCACACAATTGGTAGAGTGACTTGGAGGAAAGACTACTTTTGCCTGCAGAACTGGGAAAATTTTTTCAAACCAACTACATTAAACTGCCCACCTAGTGTTGAGAAAACTGCTGGGTTTTTCAATACTGCCTCCCTCTGCTTCCCACATCAGACTTTGAGGCCAGATTATTATTGGTGTGTAATGCAGGATGCCAGGTGATGAAACCTGGCAAGAGAGAATTCACACATACAGGTACTCAGGTTTGGAGGAGGACACCGGGACATACTTGTGGAGTAGACTTTGCAGAGGTAAGGCTGAAAAAGTTCAGGTACCAGTATCTTCTAGTCTTTGTAGACACATTTTCAGAGTGGGTAGAAGCATTCCCTATGAAGAAGGAAACCAGTGAGGTAGTGGCTAAAGCATTGCTTGAGGAACTTATACCTCGATATGGGGTTCCAGTAATGCTACAATTGGACAAAGGCCCAGCTTTCATTAATAAGGTCCTTCAAGGGCTGGCCCAACCATGGGGGCAAATGATTGGAAGCTCCATTGTGAATATAACCCACAGAGCTCAGGGCACGTCGAAAGGATGCACAGAAACCATTAAGAAGACCTTAAAATCTCTAAGTCAAGCACATGATCTAAGTGCACAGTCCATGCACAATCTATGCACACAGTCTACATGTTCCTTGGACTCATCTTCATAGTCCTTGCAGGCTTAGTTGTTGAGGCCACTGCTGACAATCCTCATCAGCCTTGTAAAGTAGGCATTTACATACTCGGATTTAATCCAACTCTGTTTTGTTCACATATTGACATGGGAAATGTGACGTTCTCCTTCTTGGGTTAAGAATTCCTGTGGCAAGTGCTGTGTGACTTAGTCAAATTTAGATTCACTGAGCTACAGAAGAAAGATAGCAGGTGGATATCCAGATTGACCTGGGTGTCATGTTATATGATGCATACATTTTAGGGTCCATGCAGGGGATTTGGGGGTCATGAAGGTTTGAATACTATTACTCCGTTACAGGCAGGCCACAAGGAATCTCCCACTGTGTGACAGGGCCTGGCGTATATCTGTACAACCACCTGAATGCAGCTCCACCTTACTTTGCATGGACTCTGGACCACCCTGAGGAATAATTCTAATCCATTCAGGCATTGTTTGCTACTGTGGAGTTTGCTTTTTTACTCAATGTGAGCTTGGAGGTTAATCTCAACCATAACATCTTGCAAAAGGGCCTTTTACTATTCATACTGTCTTGGCTGTCCCCAATGACTTCATGGTAATCAAAGGACCTATTTTTAGTTTATCATTCTTTCCTTGATTTTTAGGTTCTCCTTTTCTTTGTGATACAAGATTAAGTTGTACAATAAGAATTGTAGCAGGAACTTCAACTGGTTTTACTTGAAACAAATGGCAGAATTATCCATAGTAACACCTCCTTGACCATGACGTAAAAGGTCTGAGCCAGAGTTTTGCTGTTTCTGCATAAATACAAAGGAAAAAGTGATTTTCCTCCAATAGAACAGAAAATAATTCTGGAGTAGCTGTTCAAATCTCAGATGACATAGACTTCAATGTGACAAACATCAAAACAGCAGAGATGGACACTTCATATTGCTGAATGGAACCTAAAGCAGGAAATGATTACCATTGTAAATTTCTACACAGCAAACAGAGGTGCATGCAGCTGCATGAAACAATTGTTGCTGGACATAACAGGGGCTGTAGATGCACATACAATAATCTGGGAGAGCTCAACAACTCATTAACTCTGACCGAACAACGAATCAGAAACTTAACAGAGAAATAGTAGAACTCACATAGACCAAAGAACTAATGGACTTGGCAAATATTTACAAAGCCCTCCACACCACAGAGGCAGAATATACATGTTTTTCAGCAGTGCATGGCACCTTCTCAGAATTGACCAGAAGATAGGGCACAATGGGAGACTCACTAAGTTCAAAAAAATAAGAATCATACCAAGCACCTTCTCAGACCTCAAAGGAGTGAAAATGGAAATCAATGAATCAACATTCCCAAAGACTTACGTAAACACCTGGAGACTGAATAATATACTAGTAAATGAACAATGGGTCAGAGAAGAAATAAAAGACAAGTTCAAAAAATTTATGAAAACCAACGAAAACTCAGATACAACGGTCCAAAACTTGTAGGGTACCACCAAAGCAGTGTTGCATGGTAAATTCATACCAATCAGTGCCTATGTCAAAACCCAAGGAAGATGCCAATTACAGGAATTAAATACACACCTCCAGAAATTAGAGAAACAACAACAAAATGACCCTTCAAACAAAACAGAACAAATCAACATAACTAGGGAGGAAAGAAACAAAATTGAAATTAAAAAAAAAAAAGAAAATACTAATCACAAAATCAATGAATCAAAAAGCTTGTTCATGGAGAAGATAAATAAAATAGACAGCACACTGACCCGTTTGACAAAGAAAAAAATGAGAGAAAACGGGAATTACTAGCATCAAGGATGAAAAAGGCAACATAACAACTGACACCACAAGCTCAGAGGCAACAAAAGACATGAACAAAACTGTAACTAAGATATTGATTGAGTCTGTGATTAAAGATCTCCCAACAAAGAGAAGTCCAGGTCCAGATGTTTCACTACAGAATTCTACAAAACTTTCCAAGCAGATCTAACCCCAATTCTCCACAATCTCTTTAACACAATAGCAAAGAAAGCCACCCTTCCAAACTCATTCTATGAAGCCAACATCACCTTAATTTCAAAACCAAGTAGAGAACTAACAGAGAAGGAAAACTCCAGTCCAAACTCTCTGATGAACATTGATGCTAAGATTCTTATTGAAATCCTAGCCAATAGAATTAAAAAAAAATAAAAAGACATATTTCATCCAGATCAAGTAGGATTCAACCCTGCATGCAGGTATGATTCAACATTTGAAAATCCATAAATATGATACATCACATTCCAAAACTGGAGAATTGAAATCATACAATGGTATCAATTGACACACAAAAAAGCTTTTGACAAAATCCAACACCACTTCGTGCTATAAACCCAAACCAGTGTAGGCATAGAAGGAACAATCCACAACATAATCAAAGCAATATACAAAAAACACAACACTAGCATTAGACTGGATGCAGAAAACCTGGAACACTTCCCACTGAGATCTGCAACAAGACAAGGATGTTCACTATCACCATTGCTATTCAACATAGTCTTAGAAGTACTTGCAGAGGCCATAAGACAACAAGAAGAAATTAAAGGAATCCAAATGAGGAAGGACGAAGTCAAGCTTTCACTATTTGCAGATGACATGATCATTTACACCGAAGAATCAAGAGACTCTACAGAGATTGCTAGAACTTATACAAGAGTTTGGACAAGGGGCAAGGTAGAAACATATGAAAAAACATAACATCCATAGTGTATGCAAACAGTGCCAAGATGGAAAAAGATCTAACCAGCACAGTCCCATTCAAAATAATAGAGAAGAGCATGGAATATCTAGGAATAAACCTCACAAAAATGCACAAAATCTCTTTGCAAGAAACTACAGTAAGCCTAAAAATGAAATTGAGGAAGACTTCAAAAGAAGGAGAAACTCCAATGCTCTTGGATAGGTAAAATCAATACTGTAAAAATGACTATGCTACCAAAAGTAATATACACATTCAATGCAATTCAAATCCAAGTACCCAAAACATTCTTCATAGAACTTGAAAAAAGTGATACAAAGGTTCATCTGAAAACACACACATGCACTTACACACACACACACACACACACACAGAAACACACAACGAGGAGCTAGACCATCTTGAAGAATATGAAGTTAATGGGGAAACCACAGTTCCGGACCTCTGAACATACTATGGGGTGGTGGTTATTTAAACAGCTTGGTACTGGCAAGAGATAGAAAGGAAGACCAATAAAATGGAATAGAAACAACTGAAGGGAACCCACATAGATACAACCAAATAATTTTGACTAAAAAACAGATGACAATGCATGGAAATGGGAAGGTGTCTTCAATAAATTCTGTTGGGACAACTGGCTAATAGCCTTAAAAACCACAACACAGACCCACATCTTTCACCATACATAAGATCAAAGCTAAATGGATAAAAGGCCTACACATTCACCCAGAAAGCTTCAAACATTTGGAAGAAAATGATGGACACATCGGGCAAGAGTTAGGCGTAGTCAATGACTTTCTAAATAGAACACCAACAGTAATAGCAATCAAATAACCAAAACTAAGAAATGGGTCTACATCAAACTAAGAAGCTTCTACACAACAAGGGAAAAAATCAACAAAGGAAAAAAGTAACTCACAGAATGGGAGAAGATCTTTGCACACTACATAGGTGATAGGAGGCTTAACTCCAGAATACACAAAGATCTCCAGAGAAATCAAAACACCAAAACAAAAGACTCAAAAAATGGGCACGGGAAATGGGCCCGCATTTCACAAAGGAACAAATGCAAATGGCAAACAAACATATGAAAAAATGCTCAAGTTCCCTGGAAATAAAGGGAAATCCAAATTAAGACAGCAATGGGGTTCACAGAAAGACAGTAAGGATGGCACACATAGAAAAAACCACCAACAATACTTGCTGGCAGGGTTGTGGGGAAAAGGGAAGACTTCTCCATTGCCAGTGAGAATGCAAGTTGGTGCAGCCCTTGTGGCAATCAGTGTGGAGAACACTCAAACAAATGAAAATCTGCATAGCATATGATCCAGCAATAGCACTCTTAAGAATATATCCAAAGCACCTGCTACATGAGAAACTTACATGCACCCACATGTTCATAGCAGCACAATCAACAATTGCAAAACTTGGAAGCAACCCAAATGCCCATCAACAGAAGACTGGATAAGAAAACTATGCTTTCTTTGCTCCATGAAATACTATTCAGCTTAAAAAAAAATGAGAGAGGTGCACTTTATTGTGGGCAAAAGACCCAACTGGAAAGTATCATGCTAAGGGAAATGAGTCAGTCCCCAAAGGTTAGATACCACATGTTTTCCTAACTTTAAGCTACTACTGTCTATCACAAAAATGGTACCTGTAAATTGTAATTTATTTCAACCTCTAACATCCTGTATGTCATGTAACAAGAGAATGTGATGTAATCAATGAACCTACAATCAATGTGAGTCAGACTGCTCATGATCTTCATGAAAGAACTGTAAAACCTAATGTAACTTAAGACCCTATGCTTCTCAGTAATGGGGAGGGAGAGCAGAGAAATCATCCATCTTCCTAGAATATTTCAAGCAAATCTAAAGTATAACCTATAAAGAACATAATTCATGTTTCCAGTATTTTGGAAGTTCTCCTGTATTATTTCATTGAACAGCTGTCCTAAGGCTGTTTCTCTTTCCAGTCTTTCAGGAAGTCCTATTACTCTGATGCTTGACTTTTTAAAGTTGTCTTTCATTTCCTGAATGGTTCTGCTGGCTTTGTTCAGGTTTTTCTCCAACTGTATAATGAGTTGCTTGTTCCCATTCTGATTGTCTTCCATTTCTGATACCCTATATTCTGCTGAATTCATTCTGTTGGTAGATTGTCGACTTTGTACTATAAGTCAAGGAATCTATTTTAGACTTGCTTGATACCCACAACAACATGATATCTGAATTCTTAGAACTCTTCCCAGTGTTTCTCACTGTCTCTGATGAATTTTATGAGTATTTTCTTAAATTCCTTCCCTGGTATCTCCTCAATGTCTTCATCTCGCTTCTCAGCGACAGGGGTTGGTTTTGGTTGTTTTGGGGGAGGTGCAGGTTTTTGGGTTTGAATCATTGCTTTTTCTGATACTTCTCCCCATTGTGTTGTGCTTTCTCATCATTTTGGACATAGTTTGACCTCAGTGCAGTAGCTTACAGTGGGTGTGTCCCTATTCCTGCTGTATAGATTGAAGACACCAATGTGATACTCTGTACTTTGTTGGGGACAGCATGCTTTGGTGCCTTGTTTACCCTTGAATTTATACCTCTAAACCTGGTTCCCCTGTGGTTTGTTG
Organism: Ochotona curzoniae; assembly: GCF_017591425.1. Taxonomy (NCBI): domain Eukaryota; kingdom Metazoa; phylum Chordata; class Mammalia; order Lagomorpha; family Ochotonidae; genus Ochotona; species Ochotona curzoniae. The sequence goes on along the minus strand of NW_024465175.1, from coordinate 15,488 downwards.
GCTACTGCATTGACTTGAGTGTGCTCTGAGGGTTGGGGAACTTGTAAGGAACTTTGTAACCTTGGGATTTCCTGTAATTGCTCTGGGAAGATTTGGGTGCCTCTCAGCAAGACTCAGGCCTAATTCCCTTGGGATGAAGTAATTATAGGGCAGCCCTCCTGAGGCTCAGTGTTGATAATCGCTACCAGTACTGAGGCCATTGTACCCTGGTTGTGTCCTGGGTGCTCACCGTGGGGTGCACGTAGTCACCCAATCTCCAATACTAAGGTGGTTACAGGTCTGGGGAGTGGGAGGTGGTAGCCCCTGGCCCGGCTGCCACTTTTGCCCAGGCTTGCCTTGAGTTCAGATGCATTGCAAACTTCAGAGCCTCTGTTGTGGCCCAGGGATTTTCATGGTAGCCAGAGCCAACACCAGTTGCAGTGGGTTACCTGCAATCTCCTGGACACAGGGAACGTGACCAGAGCACAGCAGCATAACAGAGACCAGACACACTTGTGGCAGTCAACAAACAGGCATGGAATCCAAACTCCAGGGATAGGCAAAAATACAGCAGTAGCCAGGTTAGAGAGGAAATTCAGTGTGAGCTTACAAATTGGACACAGGAAGACAATGATCATTCTCTTGATGTGTTAGACTGGATAATTAACCACAGATGGAAAAGGTCATTTGGTATATTTGGCATTCACCTTACATAGATTGGTTTCACTTGTTCTTAGTTTATATCATTATTCAGGTATTTATAAGTTTTACTCAACTTCTTTCCTGTGTGTCCTGTGTGATAATCTCTCCTACACAGATGCGTTTCTCTCAGGAACTTTTCATCCTTACTGTTAAATTTTCTACTAGTGTTCTCTATTTTATGATTTGAGCTGGTATATACAAAATTATGTGAATAAAACGAGAACTGTGTTTCTTACCCATTTCTCAATCTATCTCCAATTGAATTTGATTATTTTCATCTCATAGATTCAAAATCTCTGGAATTTGCTTGAGTTTCCTGTTTTAGTGGTGCAATGAATTTGCTACAGTCAAGACATCAAGTGGCATTTTGAGAGAAGTGCTGATGAGTTGGGTGCCTAAGATACTTGAGAACAGTTTCCCTACAGTAACACAGGGATTGTATGACATTGAGATTTCAAAGTGTGAAGGCAGAAAACTGGAGTGTAATTTGAGTAAATGTGTAGGATTCATTGTATGGTGCAGATTCAGAGAGTAGACTTATCACCTGATTCACTATCGTGAGTAGTAGTTCAGGGTTGTTAGCATGTGCAACACAGGACAAAAAATATCATTAATTGGAAAGCATGCTTGAAATTGAAGTCTATGACCAAAGTATCAGGCGAAAGTTGCCTTAAGGGTTGCAATTTTACTTTAAATGGGGCAACTTTGCTATCCATGGTCAGGATCTATGCTATAGGACCAATTCTTGCAGAAATTGAAAGTGTTGCATCCGTACTCTGCTGGTTGCACAATCTGAAGTCATATTCAAATGTATTGGCTCAGTTTTACCTTCTTCTAACAATAATTTGTTCTAACCCATGAAATGTATGCCGATCAAATACCCAATGATATTTGCACAAGTCATAAGAACCAGTGAAGACCAGTAAAAGTTTGCATTCATCAGGAGATATAAATGAAACAAAGAAAGATTCACCAGTGACTTTTCATTGGCAGACACAAACAGAGATAAGAAAAGAAAGATGTAATTTGTGCCATTAAAATCAATAGCACACTAAACATGACCAGATGCTTAATGTGACTGGTAATTGTTCTCCATACCAGTATCTTCTGAACAGGAAACATTTCTAGTATCTTCCTGTGGAACAATTCTTTTGTGATAGCAGAATTAATACTCCTTTGCAAAATTGCTTAGTAACTTATCATGGCTCCAAACTTAATGCTCAGTTGTTATTCATATGCTTTAAGACCCTGCCAAGACATAAATCATAAAGTTATTTTCCTAGGTGCACTTTGTGTGTTAGCCATGTTAGAGTCACGTGGCTAAAGAGTCCCACAAATTTTCATATTCTTGTTTGATAATACATTGTCATGATTTTGCAGTATGTATCCTGTGAATCCCTTACTTTTTCAGTATTATTTTTCAGCAAATATCATATGATTTGGCAGTATAAATTACATAGATACCTACAGTGATAAATGGAATTTTCAAACACTTTGATTTGCAGAAAGAAACTATGTTCCTCCATTTAAAATTGAGGGGATAAGTAAAGCAGGGCTTGCTTAGAACAGAACATGTGGAATGTGTATAGTCTCTTCTCATTTTCACAGTAGTAAAGACAATAGCAAGATTGTGGAAATTTTGAACATACCTTTGAAATCAGTAACTATTAAATACTATCATAATACCTTCATGTTGTTAAGTGTAATTCTTTTAAAGACTGTGGTTTTTTTATTTATGATCTCTTTGTGAAATAATTCTTTGTTGCCATTACACAGCCTTCATGCTCATATCACATCCATGTTTAAATTTCGCTCAGCCTATTGCTACGACATTTCATAGAGAAAACACTCATCTTTCAAGTCCTGCCAGTCTACTTCTGAATCAGGTAGCAGCAAATGATGGTTCAAGCCCTTGGGCTCCTGAAGCCATGTGAGAGATCTTCCAGGAGCTCCTGGATGTCAGCCTCCTAACTGCTCTGCTCCGGACATTGCAGTCATTTGGGGAATGAAGCAGCACTTGGGAGATGTTTCTGATTTTCAAATAAGTACGTACACTTTAGAACCAAAGAAAGAAACTATCCATTCAACAATGACAAGGCAAATTAAAAATAGGAACATATCTAAACAGCTACCCAAATGCAAGATTTGCAGCTTTCCAGGAAGACACAAAACAACACTCAACAGCATTTCATAAGGAGAAGATACAGAGAAAACGCAGCAGTACTGCATACCATTCAGAATAGACAAGAGCATCCATAACATGGACAATGGCAGCATTCTATTTTGACAATGTTGGGAACATTCTCACTGAGAGTACATCTTTGTTTTAGAATTAAACATGTATACGGCTTAGTGTCTTCACATCTCAATACGTTAGTCTCTATCACACAGTTATTGTACATCCCCATAATAGAAAAGCCACAAGATAAGATCAACAGCAGGAAGTAAAATAGAAAATTAACTGTAACATGAAGGTAAATACCATAGTCCTGAATGATCAAAGTGCCATTGAAGAAATGACATATAAACTCAAAAATCTTCTTGAAGGCAATGATGCCACTGTGTAATTGAGTCAGTGAAGAAATCAGTAAGGGAATATAAATACTTCGTTTGAATGAATGAAAATTAAAACAAAAATACCTGACACATAACACAGACAGCATATTGAAAGGATATTGATCTTATAATTCTATGTGGTTTGCCTTATACCAGAGACAACATATGGTATTTGTCTTTTGAGGTTGACTTTTTTCATTGAGTATAATGGTTTCTAGTTGGGTCCATACTGTCACAAAGGGGAGAATTTCATTCTTTCTGGTGGTCGAGTGATGTTCCATGGAGTAGATTTGGCACAGTTTCTGTTAGTTCTACTGAAAAAAGAAAATGCGGACCAAGTAGAAACAGACCTTTTTTATGTGAAGAGAAGTCAGTTCCTGGGCCTATCCTGTGCAGTGGAGGAATAGACAGGAAAAGAGAGGACTGCAAGGGTGAAAGACCAGCAGGGTAGTAGGAGACAAAGGTCTTCTACTCCCTCTGACAAGAGTGCTGGCATCAGCTCTGCTTGGGCTCTGATAGGAGAGAGAATGTTGGCTTTTGTCCATCATCAGCCTGTACATGGAATTGGCAGCATTTGGGGAGTGCCAGATCTCTGAGTTGATGGTGTTGTCCACCTATTTTCTGTAACCACAGTAACCATCCTTTTCTTATCTAATCTTCTAATGATGGGAATCTGTGCTGATTCGCTGTCATTGCTATTGCTATTGTGCTGCTGCAGATAAAGGATTACCGATTCCCTTCTCACATGCAGATTTCATTTCTTTTGGATATATTCCCATCAGTGTGATAGCTGGGTCATATGGCAGGTCCATTTTCATTTTTCTTAGCAATGTCCATCCTGACTTCCATAGTAATCATATTAGCCCACTCTGTCACCAGCAGTGAAAGAGGATGCCTTTCTCCCAATGTCCACGCCAGCAGGTGTTGTTGATAGAGTTCTGAATGCAGACGGATCTTAGTGATGTTATTTGGAACCTCAGTGTGCTTTTCATTTGTATGTCCCTGACAGCCAGCAAGCAGCACCTTTTTCATATGTCAATTAATCATTTGTATTGATTTCCGCCTGGGCCTTGCAGTGTGGTCTATTCGCTAAAGTCCTCAACTTGACAGCACCGGGATCCCATATGGGCACCTGGTCCAATGCAGGCAGCCTTGCTTCCCATTCAGCTCCCTGCCTGTGGCCTGGGCAGGCAGTCAAGGATGACACAAAATTCAGAACCCTGCACCTGCCTAGGAAACCTGGAACAGGCTCCTGTTTCCCTGCTTTGGATCCGCAAAGTACCGGTGGTTGTGTTCACATACGGAGTGAATCATCGGATGGAAGGTCTTCCTCTTTGTCGCTGCTCTTCTCTGAATATCTGACTTTGTAATAAAACAAATAAAAATTTTAAAAGTATTAATTTCCTTTGCCCATTTCTTCACAGGGTTGTTTGTTCCACTTTTGTTGAGCTTAAGCATTTCTTTGTAAATCTTAGATATTCGACACCTAACGGTTGTTTACTGTGCAACATTATTCTCCCATTTCATTCGTTACATCTCCACTTGTTAATTATTTCCTTTGCTGTGTAGAATGATTGTAGTCTAATGTAATCACATTGGTTTATTTTGGCTTTGACTGCTTAAGATTTTGGTGACTTTTCTAAGAGGTCTTTGTCAATGCTTGATTCTTGTAGAGGGCTTCCAACGTTTTCCTCTAATGGTCTGATGATTTCAGGGTGTAGGTTTATTTTCTTGATCCCTTTAGTTTTGAGTATTGTACAGTGACAGGTAGGGGTCTTGCCTCTTACCTAGGTAGACTGCTATCGCTCCAACACCATTTGTTGAAGAGACCCGATATTTCCACTGAATTATTTTCAGTTGTCTTGTTCAAGATTAGGGCTATGCATGTGTGGGCTCTCTTGTGTGGTTTCTAATTGATCTTCCTATCTGTACAAGTATCAGATTATTTTGATGACCACTTCCTTCAAATATGCTGTCTGGAATTGTGATTCCTCCAGTTTATCTTTTATTAGTCAGGGTTGCTTTTGCTATTTGTGGTCTCTTGTGTTTCCAGAGGAACTCTGTAAGTTTTTTCTACTTCTGAGAAGAATGTTATTGGCATTTTGTTTCTGATCGTGTTGAGTCTAAATATTACTTTTGGCAATAGGTACATTTTGATAATGTTGATCCTGCTGATGCAAGAACATGGTAGATATCTCTTTCATATGTATCTCCTATTTCCTTTTAAAAAAGATTTTAATTTTCATCATCAATTTATTAAACTATCAAAAGTCCAAATTAAGTTGAATAATAAAGACTCTGTGGTGTATCTAATCCATGGAATACTGTACTACCACAACAAAATGAAATCATACCATTGCAAAAAAAATTTTTCAGATGAAGACAATTATACTCAGTATCCCACTGACGCATATGTCATACGTTGTCTATGGTATAAAATAACATTCATGCAAAATATCAAAAAAATTATATATAGTTTGACAAGTACATGCATGTGTATCTGGATATATCTACAAATGTATATATATATATATATATGCCCGCATATATATATATATGTATTTGCTATATCCAATATATAGTAGATATATATAATACATATATTAGTAGATATAATATATTAGTAGATATATACTATCTACTAATATACATACATATATATCTACTAATACATATATTAGTAGATATATACTATCTACTAATATATATATTCTTATTTATATATGTATTCAATTATATATGTATAAATAAAAATATATCTTTATGTACACTCATAGAGGAACTCAGTGAAATAGAGCTATGTACTGAAACGTAAAGATGTGTGGCCACACAAAGTCAGAGCAAATAAAACCAATGAATCTAAAAAATGGACCAGGGAGCAAACACAGTTGTTTCAACAAATCACCTTGATAAAATGGATATATACATACAGAACTAAGAAACAACACCCTGTTTCTCATTTACTAAAATTCAACCCTTAAATCAAACAAAGGAACTAAATAAACAAACAATATGACAGCATCAAAGTACTGGATGTGCATTTGGCAAAGACAACGGTGTAGTTAAAGACATATTAGAAAGGACTGTACTCTAAAGACATAGAAAATTGAAGCAACAGAACAAATGGATTACATCAGGTTAAGCACTAGTTGAATTTGAGTAGATGTTCAAGAACGTAAATGGGCAGCAGCAGCATGAGAGAAAACATTCTTTTTTGCAAAACAGAGTGGACTAAACTAACATCCAGCATGCACAGAAGAATGAAGAAACTCCAAAGCAGCATGAACAAAATAAGGTTCCCAAGAAAAGGGTTGGGTTTGTCATGGTTGCCTTGTGGTTAAAATTCTTACCTCGAACACATCGGGGTTCCATATGAACTCTGACTGCTCCACTTCTCTTATAGCTCCCTACTTTTGGCGTGGAATGGCCTGAAATGGCAACAGACGATGGCCCAGCCCATAAAAGCATGCATTCATGCAGGAGACCTAGAAGAAGCTCCTTCCTCCTGGCTCTTGCTGGCCATTGCAGCCACTTGAGGATTGAATCAGTAGATGGAAAATCTCCCTCTCTGTCTTGGCCTATCTAGGTAAATCTGACTTTCCCATTAAAATGGAAGTTTGGAAAAAGAAAATGGCTAAGAGCATTAACAGATTTTTTTTTCAAATAATGAAGTTAAAATTGACAGTATGTATATGAAGCAACAATCATGTACTCCATGTAAACCTGGCAAGAGTGGCTTAAGCACAGAGGTTTCCTAACAACCTGACTGACAGTTATTCCTGACGGGATAGGCACCATGATGCATGGTCGTGGGAATAGAAAGTAGTATATTTCAAGCATATTGAAAGTGTGGTGGAAATCAGTGTGAGGGGTGCAATTAAATAGCCCAGCCAATTGCTACAGAAAATATATCTACATGAAATCAATTCTGCCCATGAGAGGGTGACCAACAATCCCATGCTTTTAGCAGCATCATTCATAACAGCCACCACTTTTACACAGCCCATAGGTTAATCAGCTTATAACTGGAAAAACTGCTACATTTATTGCATGGAATATTCAGGAATAAAAATACTAAAATCTTAGGGTTTGCAACAAAATGACACAGCAGGAAACCTTAAGCTTAGAGGAACACTTCAGTCCCCAAGGCCAAATATTCTATGTACTCTTTGCTCTGTAACAACTGATAAACGGAGCACATAAACGTAAACTTTATCCCACTGGAAATTAATGGCTACATGCAGCATGGATCTATGATTCTGAGTAATGGTATGATTAAATATTTGTTGTAGTTTGAGCCAAGCACAATAGCATAGTAGTTAAATCCCTCAACTTTCATGCACCCAGATCCAGTATGATTGCTGTTTCTGTCCTGGAAGCCCTGCATTCCAAACAGATAGCATCCGTCTTGTGATGTGGAAAACAGCAGAGGAATGCCCAAAGCCTTGGAACGCTGCACCCACATGGGAGTAAATGAGATTGGCTTCTTCCAATTAGCATCAGTTACTAACCAGAGAACATGTATTCCAGTTGTTAGTGTATTTGTCCAGCAACGAGATGCCTATATGCACTTGAAGCCTCATTAATCCATTTGAAGATAAAATTTTTCTGGGTAGGTTTATTGGAAAAGCTATGCTAATTTATTTTAAAGGACAATTTTGAATAATTTGAAAGATAATATTGCATACAGTTTAAGAGAGCTTCTTGTATCTCCTGGCTCCTTTTCTCAGTGCCTGCAATGGCCAGTGATATAGCCATTCATTTCAGGTTTCTTAGTGCCACTGTCCTCAGCCTGTGGATATAGCATGGGACCTATCTGTATTCCACTGCTCTAGTATTATAGCCTGGAGAGAAAATGCACAGCGTGTCTTGTGTTCATCCTAGATGAGAAAACTTGGCAGAATTCTTTCTGACCCCCTTGATGCTGTTTCACCCCGTTTGCATGGACATTCAAGCACCCCACTAAGATTTCTGTAATCTATTGAGGCATTGTTGTTGGCCCCTGTGAAATGGCTTTTTTCAACAATGAGAGCTTGAGAGTTAATGTCACTGATAATGTCTTGGTGAGTGAGCCTTTCACAATTGACACACAGAAGTACAATCAAACCCATGCCATTTCTGGACACCCTATTTTGTACCTAACCATTGCCCAGAAATTAGGCCAGACATATAGCATTCCTTCTCGGAAATGGCTTAATAAGAATTAACAAAGCAATGCAAGTGGTGACTCGAACAGCTGACTAATGTGTCAGTTGGTAACGGAAAGGGGTGTACTGGGCAAGACAGAGCAAACCTTAGCCCACAATTGAAACTAGTAACCAGGATGGAGCATAGATCATGACGATCTCTTGCACCTAGTGGTCTGTGTGAACCAGAGATGCTATGCCAGAGCATCTAAAGCAGAGATAGGGCCAAGTGAGGGCCTGTGCCAAAGTGAGTCAGAGCAATCACTGGCAAACACAGGATCTATGGCTGGGAATAGGCTGAGATGGGAAGTAAGGGGACACCCTTAATGGATTGAGGTTTCCACTTCAATGGGTGTGTGGGCTAGAATGCAAGCTGTGTTCTCATCAGGATGTGGTTATAGTCTCCCATGGCACAAGTATGGACTGGGACTGGGTGCACCAAGCCTGGCCAGACTCCAACACCATCTAGTTTCCTGAGGACCAGGGTAGATGTGGGACAGAGTAGGCTAGGTCTCAAGACCTACTGGGCCATGTGTGAGCCATATGTGGGTGTGGACCAGCCATGGCTGGGCTGAAACATCCAACAGCAAGAAGCAGTTTGGGTTGAAGGCCAGTCAGAACAAGCCACTGTTCCTGCTATGACAGGAGGTGAACTGAGTACGGCTGGCTATTGGACCCCCTGGTATGCACAATCTGGCATTGGGAAAGGTACTGATTGAAGAGCCTGGGCAACTCATCTGGCAGGACACAGATCCGGCATGTAAACACATGAAACCTGCTAGGAAACAGCCCAGAACAGGTCATGGAAAGTTACCCACTGGCATATATTTGGTATACATTGGGTTGTGGGCAGACCACGTTGAATCAGTTCATGTCATCCAGTGGCAAATCTGAGAGCCAGAACAGAATGTGTTTCGAGCCAGGCTCAATCTCAAAAAAAAAAAAAAAATTCAATTTGAAATGCCAAGATGAGGTTGCCTGTACTGCATGTGACAACAGCCTCCAACCAACATCCAGGACCTGAGGTGGGGGTGGGGGTAACGGGATAGGAATTCTCCCTTAATATTGCCCTTTTCCTCAGATACATGAAGGAAACCACGTGGAAATCATAGTCTTACCCACTTTCCTATAGCCATTGAACATTTTTACCCTAATTAACTATGTAAGTTGTGATAAATATAATGAAAAATAAAAAAAAAGATAAAAATGGTATGTTTTGGGATATTTTTGTGCACAATGTATTTAAAAGATAAAAGAACTAAATAAAAACTTAGACCAAATTTTCCCAGGAGTCAAAGACATTAAAAAATGGGTCAGTATGAGGTCACACTGGTTCAAGTCACTGACAGGAACATTAGTACAACATAGAATGACTAGATTGAGATCTGGCTGCTCCATGTCCAATCTCCTTCTCTTTTAATATATCCAGTGAATGAGTACAAAATAGTTGAAATTCTGAAATGAATGGGAAACTCAGATGCACTCCAGGCTCCTGGTTTTAGCCAGAGATAGTCTTGGCAGATGCAGCTTTAAAAAATAGTGTAAATAATACATAATATAATATAATGTAACGTAGTATGATATAATATAATGTAATATAACATGATATGATATCATATCATCTAATATGATAGAATATAATGTTATACAATTCAATACAATATAATATAATACATATACAGAGGTTCATATATATATACATATATATATATATGAAATCAAATATACAGAGAGGAGGAGATACATAGAGGAAATCTGTCTCTCCTTTTTCACTCCCAAGTGGCCACAATAGCCAGAGATGTGTCAAGCCAAACTCTAGAGTCAAGAACGTCTTCCTGGTCCCCATTGTGGCTGTAGCCTCCAATGGCTTGAGGCTACCCTCAACTGCTTCTCCAGGCCACAAGCAGGAAGCTGGAAGACAAGTGGATCAGTCAGGACATGAAGTGGTGTCCATATGGGATCTCAGCATGTCCAAGGTAAGGACTTTAGCCACGAGGCTGCCACACCAGGCTCTCGTGCAATGTTTGGGGTAAAACAGTAGCTGGTGATATCTCCTGCTCTCTCTCTCTCTCGGTGCTTGAGTCTCTCTATAACTCTTCCTTTCTTTTGAGAAGTAAGTTCTTGTTTTTGCTAAATTGAAATCACATTTGAATTGGACTTTGACAGCCACCACTTTCCATTTGACTCCTCAGAGCTGAACGGCAAATATTCCCCAGGTGACTCCTTTACTTATGAAAAAAAAAAAAAAAAAACAGTGTTACTTATCTCTCACTGTTGTGATTTCTTCCTTTTTCTTCCCTTCTTTTTCTTTCCACTGCTTCCTTTGATACCCAGCTTCTGGCCATACTCATCCCCATACCATATTAGTAGTTCACAGCCTGTTTGATGACTTGGTAGGTGAGGTAAAATATTTGTCTGTGGTATTGGAAGGCCACCAAATTTTGCTCCTCATCATTCTGAGCACAGTTCACATACCTGGTGCAGAGATAAATGCTGAGTTCCCATGTGCTGTTACACTTGAATCTCATCTGTTCTCTGATAGCCTCCATCCTGTTTGAATTCCTACTCTGCAAGAGCTCTCCCTGCAAACATGTATCTCTCATGAGATCAATGAAGTCCCACGTCCAAGGTGTAGATACCGTATTTGTTCTGATAAGTATGCTTTCTTCCTTCTTTTCTCACCAGTCATCCTCAAATTTCTAAATAGTATTTATATAGAATGTGTTTTTAGAAACTGGCTATAATATTTGAAGGTCATTCAAATAGATATCAAAGAACATATCATGTAAAAGTCACTGAGGAAAGTAGAGGAGAAAGGACAGTGATCTTGTCTTTGAGAGAAATATCATCTCCAGATGTAATTTGCATTGGTTCTTACCTCATCCAGTTGGCCACAGAAGTGTCCTTTCCATCCACATACTCATAACTGTTTCTCCCCTTGGCTATCTGAGTTTCAGAAAAATCAGTTAATATGGTGCTGGAAATGGGATAGTTCAGCAGAATTATTAACTCAACTACCATCATGTTCCATGACATTTCATGAGTCCAACCACATCTTGAGACAGAACATAGTGTTAGTACACACCTAATCCGATTTGTTTCCTTACAGTAGAAGCCCACAGCTGAGATCGAACTGCTTTGTTTTTACAGCCCAGTGATCTCATCAATACTAAACTTCAGTAAGGATTCTGTGATGTAATCATGTTGGCTTCACTCATGCCATAATGTGTAGAAGGACACATGAACCGGACACATGAGCCAAACTCACAGCAGGCAGGTGGAAATCCACCAGACTGCAAAGGGATGTACTTCTTACCTGCCAGCTGTACCCACTATTGGCTTCCTGTTCCACTTCTATGATCTTGCCCTCAAAAGGACCAAAGTGCAACCCCTGTGGTAGATCAGATGCTTCATTAAACACTCCAAGCCCAGCCTCAGGAATGCTGGATAGACCAATTCGAAGCCCAGTGTGCACACTGAGGAGAGCACGACTAGGATGTCCCTTATCCACTGGTTTTTCTTTAGAAACACTTTGAGTCCATGAGCAGCACAGCTTTTCAGGAAGAACTTTTGACACTTCTCACAATCTGGAGATGAGAATGGAATAGACTGGGAAAGCATACCAAACAGTACTGGATATAGAGAGCAACAGAAGCAGCCAACTAAGCACATCACTCAGCCTCTATTTTGCAACCCAACTTACCAGTAGACGGAATGATAAAAGACAAATATACAAGTGGAATTTGGTTTCAGGCTATAGGATTTCTCTTTGTGGATGTGCCAAAGTGTCACTTACACAAGTAATCATCATCCTCAGTCTCACTGAACTCTTTGTATGTCTGTCCCATTCTTTCTTGCAAGTTGTACATCTGAAATGTTTCATTCTCATCCTTTCTTCTGACTTCTGAGATGGAGAAACTAAGTCAGTGAAGTTATTGGTAATTTCGTGTTTCATGTTTTATTAAAATATAGGGCTTTCAAGACAAGAAACTCTGTATGGAATTTTTTTTTCATGAAAAATCTCTGGTTGTCATTCATTTCCCCTCACATTTGAACAGCTCTTTATTTAAAAGACAAAGAAAGACACACATAGAGATCAACACATCAGGGGAGAGAAACAGCGCATGTGGAACGCAGAGAGAGGTAGGGATGTTCACTGATTAAGTAACTTTGAGAGCAGGCAATCCAGCCTCAGATCAGAAAGCTTTATCCAGTTCTCAGTAAAGGACGGTAAGAGTTGAATCATGTGTCTCATCCAAAAGCAACACGAAGTTGTATATTAACAATATGGTAGAGTCAGAGAGAGAGGGTTGATTCTGGAACCCATGGGAAACAGGCATATTAAGTAGCAACTTCGCTCCTAGGAAAACTGACTTCCTCTCTATAAAGTTTTTGCATATAGCCTAAGTAACCTTATCCCATTTTGTTTCTTAGATCAGCCCCCAATGAGCCTAAAATGTAATCATGTTTCTAGAGGCTCTATTCATTTTGCATTGAGTGTGACCCAAGCATGCAATTGCACCCCTCACAGCTTGACCATCCTCATCAATCCTCACCCTCCTTGGGCTTCCTAGTGGGCCTGGAGAGACAACTCTTGAAATTATTTTTCTTACCGAAGTTTTGTGTAGAATCCACTTCTGAGATGTTTGATTCTTTAGGATGAAACACTGCTTTCCAGCCCTTCTTTGAGCCTGTTGTGTTTAGTAAATTTGCTATTCCTGAGGTATCCTTCATACTCATTTCATTATGTGAAGGCCTGCTGGGCTTTCCCTTTAATGACAAAGTAACAGTTTTGGTTTGAAACTTATTATTCAGTTTAGTTATCCTTGTTTTCAGGTGCATGGCATTCTTTAATGTATCAGCAAACATGGGAACTATCTGAGGTGATGGAATGCTGAGGGGAAAACATTATCTGCATTTCTTGTGTATTTGAGGATAGATCACATCAATTGAGGCTATTTTCCTCCAGATGATTTTCAACTTCTTCTGCACAAATGAAAGTGGAAAAGGGGTGGACATTTGGAAAGATAATCTAGAGAACAATATATGTGAAGGCAGGTAAATTGGGCTTCTTTAGAAGAGTATGTGTTATCAACCTGTGGACAGTCAAGGGGAAAATATAGGAAAGCACAGATAGAAAATACAAACAGAACATTTGTTTGCATAAATAAGGTGAGGAAGAGGTGAAATCAGATGATTGTTCAAAAAGAAAGATGATGATAAAAGCTGAAAATGATAGCATTTATTCAGAGAATATTTGATTTCGGGATTGGATGGGCTGATGCCTATATCAAGTTCCTTGAATCCAGATGTACTGTTAGCTACTTCTCCACAGCTAACATTCCTCATCTATAAATTTGCATGCATACTTTTTTGAAAAATTATTATTATTATTATTTTATTGGAAAGGCAGATATACAGAGAGGAGAGACAGAGAGGAAGATCTTCTGTCCGATGATTCACTCCCCAAGTGAGTGCAACAGCCGGATACTATGCCGATCCAAAGCCAGGGACTTCTCCCGGGTCTCCCAAACGGGTGCATTGTCCCAAAGCTTTGGGCCCTCAACTGCTTTCCCAGGCCACAGGCGGGGAGCTGGAAGTTAAGCGGGGCTGCTGGGATAGAACTGGCACCCATATGGGATCCCGGGCGTGCAAGGCAAGTATCTTAACAACTGCGCCAATGCGCCAGGCCCTGCATACATACATTTTAGATATTACATACTCATTAATGTGAGTTAAAGAATTTTTGTAATACTGCTGTTACACTTTACCATGTTTTCAAAGCTCAAACACAAAACAATATATATTCCCAGGAAGATTTCCAGTGAGAAGGAGAGACAAAATCCTCAATCCATAGATCATTCCCCAAGTGACAGCAACAGCCAGAGGCAAGCTGATCTGTAGAGTGGAATTTTTAGCCTCCTCAAGGTCTCCCATATGGGGGCAGGGTCCTGAGGCCATCCTCCACTGCTCTTCCAGGCCATAAGCAGGGAACTGGATAGGAAGTGGAACAGCTGGGAAATGACCTGGTTTCCACATGGGACCCTCGATTGTGCAAGGTGAGGATTTAGCCACCAGGCACTTGGAGACTTTTTCTTCTTGAAATCAAGTCCCTAAACACTTCACATTCCTACACCACACATTCCTCATCTTTTTAATGATTTAGTAAAACATTCCTAGGGTTGTTGGAAGGTTCCAATGTGTGTGTGATGTAAAACCTTTATCTGATTTACAGATCATGTCAGCTATTATGAAAGATCATGACAGGAAGAAGACAGCGCATAGTATTTGGTGTCCTTTCTCCTCTTAGTTGTGAGGGACATAACAGGATTATTCCTTGTTTTTTATTTTAATGTAATTAATTTTTTTAGTGAATGGGATCTAAGAGCTACTCACCTTCTGCTGCCTGGTGTGTTTCATTTTGCAGGTCATCTGAGCAGACTTGACTAGAAGGTGACAAGGAAGGATTGATAAGTATTTCAAAACTTTGTAAACTCTTACCAGAAATGAACCTCGAATCAGAGAGTAGTGATTCTAACCTGTGGTCCAGATGTGACATGAAAACATGTTTTAACTCTCATTTAGATGTATGCTTATGTGTTGAAGATTTTTTTCTTTAAAATAAACCCCCACATCAAAAAGAAATCCTTCATTTCCACCTCAGCTCTTACTTATGCATATTGTATTCAATGAAATAAACTAAGTTGATTTTCAGAACATAAGTGATGAACACATTAGGAATAGAAGGAGATTTCCTGAAAATAAAATAAAACTTATGGAAAAATCTATAGTTAATTGCATACTTAGTTTTTAAAAATCAAAAACTTTTTCTCTAAGATCAGAAACAAGGTATGGTTTTTGCATACTTACTACATTTATTTCATCTGCAACTTTTTCTAGACAGAACAATGAGGCAAAGAAATTATTTATCCAATTTGGAAAAGAAGAAATATGATGTCTATATTCATATTTGGCATGAACTTACAAATGGAAAACCCTGAATATTCCATCAACAACCTGTGAGAGTTAATAAACAAATTGAGCATAGTAACCAGGAAGAAACAA